>NC_071561.1:1600067-1735073 GCF_026979565.1 Vidua chalybeata
CCCCGTGGGACTCCCAAAACTGCCCCGGGGCACCCCAAATCCCGCGGGACCCCCAAAAACTGCCCCGGAGAGCCCCAAATCACGCGGGACCCCAAAAACTGCCCCAGAATGCCCCAAATCCCCGTGGGACCCCAAAAACTGCCCCGGGGCGCCCCAAATCCCGCGGGACCCCAAAAACTGCCCCGGAGCGCCCCAAATCCCCGTGGGACTCCAAAAACTGCCCCGGAGAGCCCCAAATCCCTGCGGGACCCCAAAATTGCCCCGGAGCGCCCCAAATCCCCGTGGGACCCCAAAAATCTCCCCAGAGCACCCCAAATCCCTGCAGCACCCAAAAAACTGCCCCGGAGCACCCCAAAATCCCCGTGGGACCCCAAAAACTGCCCTAGAGTGCCCCAAATCCCCGTGGGACTCCAAAAACTGCCCCGGAGAGCCCCAAATCCCTGTGGGACCCCAAAACTGCGCCGGAGCACCCCAAATCCCTGCGGGACCCCAAAACTGCGCCGGAGCACCCCAAATCCCTGTGGGACCCCAAAAATCTCCCCAGAGCACCCCAAATCCCCACAGGACCCCAAAACCTGCCCAAATCCCAGCAGGACCCCAAAAACTTCCCCCAGAGTGCCCCAAATCCCCGCAGGACCCCAAAAACTGCCCAAATCCCTGTGGGACCCAAAAACTGCCCAGAGCAACCCAAGAACCCCAAACCACCCTAGAGCAGCCCTGGGACAACCCTAAGCACCCCAAAAGCCCCCAGCACCCCCAAAGTCACTGGAACCCCTTGAGCCCCTCCTCAGGACGCCCAAAATCTACAGGATCTACCCCAGGACCCCCTGGGGACCCCCAAACTCCCCCAGCACCCCAAACCCTCCCTGGGTACCCCCAAACCCCTCTAGAGCACCCCGAAAACCCCCCGGAGACCCCCCCCAAACCCCCCCTGAGACCCCCAAATCCCCCTGGAGACCCCAAACCCCCTCTGGGTAACCCCAAACCCCTCTGGAGACCCCAAACCTCCCCTGAGAACCCCCAAACCCCTCCTGGAGCACCCCAAGCCCCCCCTGGAGACCCCCAAATCCCTCCTGGAAATCCCAAACCCCCCTGGGTACCCCCAAACCCCTCCTGGAGCACCCCAAGCCCCCTCCCCACCTGGGGTCCTCCTCGAAGATCTCCTGGGTGCCGTTGCCGTGGTGAACGTCCCAGTCCAGGATCAGCACCCTGGGCACAGCAAGAGGGGGGACCCGGGGGGTTTGGGGGGGTCCCCCAACCCCGGTACCCCCATATGTGAGGGGGGGTCCCCCATACCCGAAGGGGTCTCCCAGTACTCAAGGGGGATCCCCATTCCCTGTACCCGAGGGGATCCCCCCATACTGGAGGGGTCCCCGTCCCCCGTTACCTGAGAGGGTTCCCCCATCCCCGTTACCCCAGGGGGGACCCCAACCCCCCATTACCTGAGGGGGGGTCCCCAGCCCCTGTACCCGAGGGGTTCCCCCATTCCCCTGGTACCCGAGGGGAGTCCCCATTCCCCCTGTACCCCAGGGGGGTTCCCCCGTTCCCGTTATCCCAGGGGGGTCCCCCCGTTCCCGTTATCCGAGGGGGGTCCCCCCGTTCCCGTTATCCCAGGGGGGTCCCCCCGTTGCCGTTATCCCAGGGGGTCCCCCCGTTGCCGGTACCTGAGGGGGGTCCCCGCCAGGCGCTGTGCGTGCCGCGCCGCCACGGCCGCGTTGTTGAAGAGGCAGAAGCCCCCGGCAGCGCCGGGCCGGGCGTGGTGCCCGGGGGGGCGCAGCACGGCCAGCGCCGAGCGCACCTGGGGGGCACCGCGGGTCAGGGGGGCACCGCCACCCCCGAGCCCCGCCGGGACCCCCGAACCCCACAAGGGCCCCCTGAATCCCCAGAGAGACCCCGCCGAGAACTCCCCGTGGAGTGAGCCCCGAACCCCACAGAGAACCCAGATCCCACTGGGACTCCCCCAAACTTCGTGAGACCCCAAAACCAGAGATCCCCCCAAACCCCACCGGTACCCCCCCCATGGACCCCCAAATTCCCCTGCGACCCCCAAACCCCACAGAGATCCCCAATCCCACAGACCCCCCCAAACCCCTCTGAGACCCCCCTGACCCCACAGCAATGCCCCCAACCCCATAACGCTGTCCCGACCCCACAGAGCCCCCAAACCCCGGCAGGACCGGGGAGCCCAGCAGGGCTCAGACCCCAGACCCCCCCTTCCCCCCTTTTGCCCCCCCGTGCCCACCTGTCCCCCCCAGCACAGCCCCCTTTACCCCCCTGTGCCCCCATGCCCCACCCCGTGCCCACCTGCCCCACAGCACAGCGCCCCCGTGCCCACCTGTCCCCAGCGTGGCCCCCATGCCCCCCGTGCCCACCTGTCCCCCATGCCCACCTGTCCCTGTGCCCCCTGTCCCCCCGTGCCCCCCCGTGCCCCCATGCCCCCCGTGCTCCCCCCGTACCCCCCATGCCCCCCGTGCCCCCGTGCCCACCTGTCCCCGTGTGCCCCCCCGTGCCCCCCCGTGCCCCCGTGCCCACCTGTCCCCGTGTGCCCCCGTGCCCACTTGTCCCCCGTGCCCCCCATGCCCCCGTGCCCACCTGTCCCCGTGTGCCCCCCGTGCCCACCTGTCCCCCCGTGCCCCCCGTGCCCCCCCGTGCCCCCGTGCCCCCCGTGCTCCCCCCGTACCCCCCATGCCCCCCATGCCCCCTGTGCCCCCGTGCCCACCTGTCCGCGCAGCACGGCCCGCACCGCGGCGCAGGCGCCGCCCGCGGCCAGGCGGGCGCAGGTGAAGGAGCGCGGGCACAGGTACACGCTGGGGTAGCGCTGCGCCAGCGCCCGCAGCGCCCGCGGCGACAGCAGCGCGCACCGCGACAGCGCCCGCACGTGGGCACGCCTGCGGAGCCCAGAGCAGCGTCACCCCGAAACAGCCGGGCACCCCGAAACAGCTGGGGCACCCCGAAACAGCCGGGCACCCCGAAACAGCCGGGCACCCCGAAACAGCTGGGGCGCCCCACAACAGACAGGGCACCCCAAACCCGGGGCACCCCTAAACAGCCGGGCACCCCAAAACAGCCGAGGGACCCCAAACACACCGGTCACCTCAAAACACATGGGTCACCCCAGAACAGCCAGGAGACCACAAACCCAGGTCACCCCAAAACAGCCAGGGGACCCCAAATACAGTGGTCACCCCACACCCGGGTCACCCCAAATACCGAAAACACCTGGGTCACCCCAAATACTCCCATGTGCCTCCCAAGACCACCGTAAACCCCCCAAGACCCCCCAGGAGCCCCCATGTCCCCCAGTAACCCCCATGACCCCGCCATGTCCCCCCAGAACCACCCACGTCCCCCCCCAGGACCTCCATGACCTCCCCAGGACCCCCCCAGGACCCCCATGTGACCCCCAGGACCCCCATGTGACCCCCAGGATCCCCATGACCTCCCAGGCCATCCCCCATGGCCCCCAGGACCCCCCTAGGACCCCCCATGACCCCCCAGGAACCCCCCTGATTCCCAAGGCGACCCCCAGGACATCCCCAGGACCCCTCATGACCCCCCAGGACCCCCCATGTGCCTCCCAAGACCCCTCATAATCCCCCAAGACCCTCAAGACCCCTCAGGACCCTCCAAGACCTCCCCCAGGTCCCCCTCAGGTGCGTCCCAAGACTCCCCATAATTTCCCCCAAGAACCCCCATGACCCCCCACCATGTTCCCCCCAGGACCCCCACGACCTCCTCATGACCCCCCAGGCCCCCGCGTCCCCAGAACCCCCAGGACACCTCCAGGGTGACCCCCATGACCTCCCAGCCCCCCCCAAGACCCCTCACGTCCCCCCAGGACCCCCCATGTGCCTCCCAAGACCCCCCCATAAGCCCCCAAGACTCCCCCAGGACCCTCCAAGACCACCCAGGACCCTCACCCATGACCTCCCCCATCACCCTGCAGACCCCCCATTTCCCCCCAGGACCCCCCATGTTTCTCCAAAGACCTCCCCATAAGCCCCCCCCAAGACCCTCCCAGGAGCCCCCATGAACGCCCACGTCCCTCCAGACCCCCCCATGTCCCCCCATAAAGCCCCCCAAGACCCCCTCAAGACCCTCCCAGGACTCCTCTGGACCCTCCAAGACCCCCCCAGGACCCCCCATGACCCTCCCAGACCATCCCCTATGACCCCCCATATCCCCCCAGAACCCCCATGTGCCTCCCAAAACCCCTCATAATCCCCCCAAGACCCCCCCCAGGACCCTCCAGGACCCCCCCCACGTCCCCCCGTGCCCCTCACGTGTGGCAGGCGCGCAGTTGCCGGTGGCTCGCGGGCCGGGCGGGCACGGGGAGGCAGCGCTGGGCGAGCCCCAGCTCCTGCAGCCGCTGCAGCACGCGGGGCAGGCGCTGCGGGGCCTCGGGGTGCTGGCTGCAAGACACCCAGAAACAGCTGGAATCACCCCAAAAATCCCCCCAAAATCACCTCAAAATCACCCCAAAACCACTGCAAAATAACCCCAAAATCACCCCCGGTACAGGCGCTGCGGGGCCTCGGGGTGCTGGCTGCAAGACACCCAGAAACAGCTGGAATCACCCCAAAAATCACCCCAAAATCACCTCAAAATCACCCCAAAATCACTGCAAAATAACCCCAAAATCACCCCCGGGGCAGGCGCTGCGGGGTCTCGGGGTGCTGGCTGCAAGACACCCAGAAACAGCTGGAATCACCCCAAAAATCACCCCAAAATCACCGCAAAATCACCCCAAAATCACCCCAAAACTATCCCAAAAAACACCCCAAAAAACACCCCAAAAACACCTCAAAAAACACCCCAAAACCATCCGAAAAAACACCCCAAAATCACCCCTGGGGCAGGCGCTGCGGGGCCTCGGGGTGCTGGCTGCAAAACACCCAAAACCAGGTGGAATCACCCCAGAATCCCCCCAAAATCACTGCAAAATAACCTCAAAATCACCCCCGGGGCAGGCGCTGCGGGGCCTCGGGGTGCTGGCTGCAAGACACCCAGAAACAGCTGGAATCACCCCAAAAATCCCCCCAAAATCACCACAAAACCACCCGAAAATAACCCTACAATCACCCCAAAATCACAGCAAAAAACACCCCAAAACCACCCAAAAATCACCCAAAACCACCCCAAAATCACCACAGAATAACCCCAAAATCACCCCAAACCCACCCCTTGGGACAGGAATCCCCAGCCCCTCCCTCACCTGTTCCTGTGCCCCTCCCTCACGTGTCCCTCACCTGTCCCAGGTGTTCCTGTGCCCCTCCCTCACGTGTCCCTCACCTGTCCCAGGTGTCCCTGTGCCCCTCACCTGTCCCAGGTGTCCCCCACCTGTCCCAGGTGTTCCTGTGCCCCTCCCTCACGTGTCCCTCACCTGTCCCAGGTGTCCCTCACCTGTCCCAGGTGTTCCTGTGCCCCTCCCTCACGTGTCCCTCACCTGTCCCAGGTGTTCCTGTGCCCCTCCCTCACGTGTCCCTCACCTGTCCCAGGTGTCCCTGTGCCCCTCACCTGTCCCAGGTGTCCCTCACCTGTCCCAGGTGTTCCTGTGCTCCTCCCTCACGTGTCCCTCACCTGTCCCAGGTGTTCCTGTGCCCCTCCCTCACGTGTCCCTCACCTGTCCCAGGTGTCCCTCACCTGTCCCAGGTGTTCCTGTGCTCCTCCCTCACGTGTCCCTCACCTGTCCCAGGTGTCCCTCACCTGTCCCAGGTGTTCCTGTGCCCCTCACCTGTCCCAGGTGTCCCTCACCTGTCCCAGGTGTTCCTGTGCTCCTCCATGCGGGGGTCGTACACCAGCCCCACCCTGGCTCTGCTCGGGGGCTCCGGGGGGGTCTCCGGGGGGTTCCCCTCCCCCTCCTCTTCCTCCTCTTCATCCTCCTCATCCTCGTTCCCTTCCTCCTCTGCTTCTTCCGCCTCCTCCTCCTCTTCCTCGTCCTCCTCTTCTTCTTCCTCCTCTTCCTCCTCCTCCTCCTCCTCGATCTCTGCGCAGGGGGGGGCTCCTCAGGGGGGCACCCCAAATGCGGCCCCGGCTCCGGGGGTCCCCGAGGGGTTCTGGGGGACCCTGAGGGGCTTTTGGGGTGTCTGGGTGGGGGGATTTTGGGGGAGGTTTGGGGTTTTGAGGGGGATTTTGGGAGGTTTCTGGGGTGTCTGGGGCTTTGGGGTTTTGGGGGAGGTTTGGGGTTTTTGGAGGGTGTTTTTGGGGTGTCTGGGGGGGGTTTGGGGTGTCTGGGAGCGTTTTGGGGTTTTTGGGGGAGTTTGGGGTTTTTTGGAGGGTGTTTTTTGGGGTGTCTGGGGGGGGTTTGGGGTGTCTGGGAACGTTTTGGGGTTTTTGGGGGAGGTTTGGGGTTTTTGGGGGGTGTTTTTGGGGTGCCTGGGGGGGTTTTGGGGTTTTTGGGGGCGGTTTTGGGGGTGTCCCTGAGAGAAACCAAGATGGCGGCAACCCAATATGGCGGCCTAGCAACCAAGGTGACTCCTTAGCAACCGGGCCTAGCGCACCCCCCAAAGCCTGCGCTCAGTTTTTGGGGGGTTCAAAGGGCTCCCCCCCGCCTCAGATTTCGGGGTCCCCCCTCAGATTCCGGGGTCCCCCCTCAGATTCCGGGGTCCCCCCTCACCGAAGCTCTGCAGGCAGCCCCAGAAGCGCTGGTGGACGCTCAGGGTGCGGGCAATGCTGGCCAGGCCACTGGGGAACACTGAGCTTTTGGGGGACTGGGGGCGCCCCCAAACTGCCCCCAGCACCCCCTGGACCACCACCCCTCCCGAGCTCCCAACCCTCCTGAAGCTCCCCCAAATCCCCTCCAGCCGCCCTCACACCCCCAGCCCCCCAAACAGCTCCCCAAACCCCCCCAGGCCCCCCCAAATACTCCCCCGTCCCCCCAAACCCGCCAGAAGCTCCCCCAGCACCCCAAAACACCCCAGAGCCCACCCCCATCCCCTCCAGCCCCCCAAATCCTCCCCTGTGACCCCCCAGCCCCCTCACCTGGGGGTGGGAGTGAGGGGCCCGGGGGGATCCCCGGGGTCCCCCAGCAGGGTCCGCAGCACGGCCCCCACCCCCCCAGGGGACGCCCCCAAATCCGGGCCCCCCTGTGGAGAGGGGGGTCAGGGGGGGCCGCACGGCCCCCAAAACAGAGAGCCCCCCGAAAACAGCCCCTGCAGCCCCCCGAAACAAAGAGCCCCCCAAAACAGCCCCTGCAGCCCCCCGAAACAAAGAGCCCCCCAAAAACAGCCCCCAAAACAAAGAGCCCCCGAAAAACAACCCCCAAAAACGGCCCCCCAAAACCAGCCCCTGCAGCCCCCCAAAACAAACAGCCCCCCCAAAAACAGTCCCCCAAAACCAGCCCCTGCAGCCCCCTGAAACAAAGAGCCCCCCCAAAAACGGTCCCCCAAAACATCCCCCAAAACAAAGAGACCCTCAAAACCAGCCCCCCAAAACAAAGAGACCCTCAAAACCAGCCCCTGCAGCCTCCCAAAACAAACAGTCCCCCCAAAAGGGCCCCCCAAAACAGCCTCCAAAACAAAGATCCCCCAAAAACGGCCCCCAAAACAAACAGTCCCCCCAAAACAAACAGTACCCCCAAAACAAAGAGCCCCCCAAAAACGGCCCCCAAAACAGCCCTGAAACAAACAGCCCCCCAAAGCAGCCCCTATAGCCCCCACACCCCTATATCCCCTATAGCCCCCCACCCTCATAGCCCCCAGACGCCTATAGTGCTATATCCCTCATACCTCTTACATCCCCTATATATCCCCTATATGTCCCTTATATACCTCTAGATATCCCCTATATATTCTCTATATATCCCCTATATGTCCCCTATATATCACCTATATATCTTCTATATATCCCCTATACATTCCCTATATATCCCTTATATATCCCCTACATGTCCCCTATATATCCCCTATATATCCCCTATATGTCCCTTGTATACCCTCTACATATCCTCTATATATCCCCTATATATTCTCTACATATCCCCTGTATGTCCCCTATATATTCCCTATATATCTTCTATATATCCCCTATACATTCCCTATATATCCCCTATACATTCCCTATATATCCCCTACATGTCCCCTATATATCCCCTACATATCCTCTATATATTCCCTACATATCCTCTATATATCCCCTATATATTCCCCTTATATCCCCTATACATGCCCTATACATCCTCTCCTATATATCCCCTATATACCCCCTATATATCCCCTATATGTCTCCTATATATCCCTATATATTCTCTATGTCTCCTATATATGCCTATATATCCCCCATATGTCTCCTATATATACCCCATATATCCCCCTCTACTCCCCCTCCTCTCTTTATTCCCCATGTCCCCTATAGATGCCCTACAGATCCCCTATACTGCCCCTATCCCTGTCTATCCCCTATGTAACTGCTATATCCCCCATGCCCCCCATATTCCCTATAGATCCCCTATACCCCCATACCCCTCACATCCCCCTCTATTCCCTATAGATCCCCTATATCACCTCTATCCCCTATCTGCCCTATACCCCCACATCTCCTCTATCCCCTATACATCTTCTCTATTCCCCACACCCCTCTATCCCCTACAGATGCCCTATAGATCCCCTATATCCCCATACCTCCCATACCCCCTCTATACCCCCCATACCCTCTATAGATCCCCTACAGATCCCCCATACACCCTATAGATCCACCATAGATCCCCCATACCCCTATAGATCCCCTCTATATCTCCTACAGATCCCCCATAGATCCCCCATACCCCTCTATATCCCCCATAGATCCCCTATAGATCCCCTATAGATCCCGCACAGCCTCACCTGCAGCAGCAGCAGCAGCCGCCCCCTGCCCAGGGCCGAGAGCAGGTGGGTGAGGAGAGAGAGCCCGGCAGGGGAGAGCCCCAGGGAGCCCTGGAGACAGGGAGGGACCCTATAGAGACCCTATAGAGACCCTACAGACATCCTATAGACACCCCACACAGACCCCATAGAGATCCCATAGAGATCTCATAGAGATCCCATAGAGATCCTATAGAGATCCTATAGAGAGCCCGGCAGGGGAGAGCCCCAGGGAGCCCTGGGACGAAAGGGACCCTATAGAGACCCTATAGAGACCCTACAGACATCCTATAGACACCCCACACAGACCCCATAGAGATCCTATAGAGATCCCATAAAAATCCCATAGAGATCCTATAGAGATCCTATAGAGAGCCCAGCAGGGGAGAGCCCCAGGGAGCCCTGGGACGAAAGGGACCCTATAGAGACCCTACAGACATCCTATAGACACCCCACACAGACCCCATAGACACCCTACAGAGATCCCATAAAAATCCCATAGAGATCCCATAGAGAGCCCGGCAGGGGAGAGCCCCAGGGAGCCCTGGGACGAAAGGGACCCTATAGAGACCCTATAGAGACCCTACAGACATCCTATAGACACCCCACACAGACCCCATAGACACCCTACAGAGATCCTATAGAGATCCCATAGACAGCCCGGCAGGGGAGAGCTCCAGGCAGCCCTGGGATGAAAGGGACCCTATAGAGACCCTATAGAGACCCTACAGACACCCTATAGAGACAGACCCCATAGCACCCCATAGACATCCCATACAGACCCTATAGACACCCTATAGAGATCCCATAGAGATCCCATAGAGATCCCATAGAGAGCCTGGCAGGGGAGAGCCCCAGGGAGCCCTGGGACAAAAGGGATCCTATAGAGACCCTATAGAGACCCCACAGACATCCTATAGACACCCCACACAGACCCCATAGACACCCTATAGAGATCCCACAGAGACCCTATAGAGATCCCACAGAGATCCCATAGAGACCCCGGACACCCTATAGAGATCCCCAGGGACCCCATAGAGACCCCATGGAGACCCCAGCAGGGGAGACCCCCAGGAAGCTCTGGGGACACCAAGGGATGAGAGACCCTATAGAGACCCTATAGATAGAGACCCTATAGAGACCCCTGCGGACAGGGGCTGTGAGGGACCCCCAGAGACCCCCCAGGGACTCCTGGGGGCACCAGGGGGTTTGGAGACTTCCCTGAGCCCCCCCAGCACCCCACAAACCCCAGAAACCCCCCAGACCCCATAAAGCCCCCAGACCCCCCGTACCCCCAAATCCTCCAGCGAGGCCTCGACCAGGACGAGCTGGGGCTGGAACTGGGGGGACACAATGGGGTCAGGGGGACGGGACCCCAAACCTGCAGGGTCCCCAAAACCACCGGGACCCCAAACCCGCACAGACCCCAAACCCACAGAGACCCCAACCCCCCCCCAGGGACCCCAAACCTGCAGGATCCCCAAAACCACTGGGACCCCAAACCCACCCAGGGACTCCAAACCACCCAGGGACCTCAAGCCTCCACAGGGACCCCAAACCCGCAGGATCCCCAAAACCACTGGGACCCCAAACCCACAGGGACCCCAAACCCCCCCAGAGACCCCAAACCCACCCAGGGACCCCAAACCTCCACAGGGACCCCAAACCCACAGGGACCCCAAACCCACCGGGACCCCAAACCCACAGGGACCCCAAACCCCCCAAGGGACCCCAAACCCCCCAAACCCCCCAAACCCCCCCGGTGACCCCAAACCCCCCCGGTGACCCCAAGCCCCCCCGGTGACCCCAAGCCCCCGTCCCCCCGCCCGTCCCCCACCTGCAGGCCGATGGGCAGCAGCACGTGGAAGGCGGCGGCGGCGTGATCGCCATCGGTGACACCGGCCTGGGACAGCGCGACCCTATAGAGCCCTGGGGACCCTATAGAGCCCCTGGGAGCCCTATAGAGCCCTGCAGAGCCCTGGGGACCCCATAGAACCCTACAGAGCCCCTGGGAGCCCTGCAGAGCCCTGGGGGCCCTATAGAGCCTTACAGAGCCCTGGGGGCCCTATAGAGCCCCTGGGAGCCCTATAGAGCCCTGCAGAGCCCTGGGGGCCCTATAGAGCCTTACAGAGCCCTGGGGGCCCTATAGAGCCCCTGGGAGCCCTATAGAGCCCTGCAGAGCCCTGGGGGCCCTATAGAACCCTACAGAGCCCCTGGGAGCCCTGCAGAGCCCTGGGGGCCCTATAGAGCCTTACAGAGCCCTGGGCGCCCTATAGAGCTCCTGGAACCCTATAGACCCCCTACAGAGCCCTGGGGATCCTATGGACCCCTATAGCCCCCCTACAGCCCCCCCAGCTCCTACAGACCCGACACCACCCCAGATCTCCTGCATTCCCTACAGCCCCCCTGCCCCTATGGCCCCATATAGGCCCCCTGCCCCTATAGTCCCATATAGGCTCCCCTGCCCCTACAATCCCCTATAGCTCCCCCTACTCCTATAATCCCATATAAGCTCCCTGCCCCTATAGTCCCATATAGGCTCCTCTGCTCCTATAATGCCCTATAGGTTTCCCTGCCCCTACAATCCCCTATAGCTCCCCTACTCCTATAATCCCATATAAACCCCCAACCCCTATAGTCCCATATAGGCTCCACTATAATGCTCTACAGTTCCCCCTGCCCCTATAATCCCATATAAGCGCCCTACTCCTACAGTCCTGTATTAGCCCCCCACCCCTATAATCCCCTCTAGGCCCCCCTCTCCCTGCTCCCCCAGGACCCCCTGCCCCTATAGTCCCTTAAAGGCCCCCCTACAATTTCCTATAACCCCCCCCAGTCCCTATAGCCCCTCCATCCTCTATAGCCCCCATACCCGTACAGCTCCTGCCTGTACCCTACATCCCCTATAAACCCCTACAGCCCTGCAACCCCTACATCCCCTATAAACCCCTACAGCCCCATAACCCCTACATCCCCTACAAACTCCTATAGCCCCATAACCCCTACATCCCCTATAAACTCCTATGGCCCTGCAAGCCCTACATCCCCTATAAACCCCTACAGCCCCATAACCCCTACATCCCCTATAAACCCCTATAGCCCCATAACTCCTACATCCCCTATAAACCCCTATGGCCCTGCAATCCCTATATCCCCTATAAACCCCTATAGCCCCATAACTCCTACATCCCCTATAAACCCCTATAGCCCCATAACCGCTACATCCCCTATAAACCCCTATGGCCCTGCAACCCCTACATCCCCTATAAACCTCAACCCCTACACCCCCTGCATCTGCCCCTATAGCCCCGTAACCCACCCCCACATCCCCTATGGATCCCCTAAATCCCCCATAGGTACCTGCTCCCAGCGCAGCTCCACGCTGAACCCCTCTCCATCCCCTATAGATCCCCCTATGGATCCCCCATAGATCCCCCACAGATCCCCTATGGATCCCATACCTGCTCCCAGCGCAGCTCCACGCTGAACCCCTCTCCATCCCCTATGGATCCCCCATGGATCCCCTATGGATCCCCCACAGATCCCCTATGGATCCCCTATGGATCCCCCACAGATCCCCTATGGATCCCCCACAGATCCCCTATGGGTCCCATACCTGCTCCCAGCGCAGCTCCACGCTGAACCCCTCTCCATCCCCTATGGATCCCCCATGGATCCCCCACAGATCCCCTATGGATCCCCCACAGATCCCCTATGGGTCCCATACCTGCTCCCAGCGCAGCTCCACGCTGAACCCCTCTCCATCCCCTATGGATCCCCCGTGGATCCCCCATGGATCCCCCACAGATCCCCTATGGATCCCCCACAGATCCCCTATGGGTCCCATACCTGCTCCCAGCGCAGCTCCACGCTGAACCCCTCTCCATCCCCTATGGATCCCCCGTGGATCCCCCATGGATCCCCCACAGATCCCCTATGGATCCCATACCTGCTCCCAGCGCAGCTCCACGCTGAACCCCTCTCCATCCCCTATGGATCCCCCGTGGATCCCCCATGGATCCCCCACAGATCCCCTATGGATCCCCCACAGATCCCCTATGGGTCCCATACCTGCTCCCAGCGCAGCTCCACGCTGAACCCCTCTCCATCCCCTATGGATCCCCCATGGATCCCCTATGGATCCCCCACAGATCCCCTATGGATCCCCTATGGATCCCCCACAGATCCCCTATGGATCCCCCACAGATCCCCTATGGGTCCCATACCTGCTCCCAGCGCAGCTCCACGCTGAACCCCTCTCCATCCCCTATGGATCCCCCATGGATCCCCCACAGATCCCCTATGGATCCCCCACAGATCCCCTATGGGTCCCATACCTGCTCCCAGCGCAGCTCCACGCTGAACCCCTCTCCATCCCCTATGGATCCCCCGTGGATCCCCCATGGATCCCCCACAGATCCCCTATGGATCCCCCACAGATCCCCTATGGGTCCCATACCTGCTCCCAGCGCAGCTCCACGCTGAACCCCTCTCCATCCCCTATGGATCCCCCGTGGATCCCCCATGGATCCCCCACAGATCCCCTATGGATCCCATACCTGCTCCCAGCGCAGCTCCACGCTGAACCCCTCTCCATCCCCTATGGATCCCCCGTGGATCCCCCATGGATCCCCCACAGATCCCCTATGGATCCCCCACAGATCCCCTATGGGTCCCATACCTGCTCCCAGCGCAGCTCCACGCTGAACCCCTCTCCATCCCCTATGGATCCCCCGTGGATCCCCCATGGATCCCCCACAGATCCCCTATGGATCCCATACCTGCTCCCAGCGCAGCTCCACGCTGAACCCCTCTCCATCCCCTATGGATCCCCCACAGATCCCCCATGGATCCCCCACAGATCCCCTATGGATCCCCCACAGATCCCCTATGGATCCCATACCTGCTCCCAGCGCAGCTCCACGCTGAACCCCTCTCCATCCCCTATGGATCCCCCGTGGATCCCCATGGATCCCCCACAGATCCCCTATGGATCCCATACCTGCTCCCAGCGCAGCTCCACGCTGAACCCCTCTCCATCCCCTATGGATCCCCCGTGGATCCCCCATGGATCCCCCACAGATCCCCTATGGATCCCATACCTGCTCCCAGCGCAGCTCCACGGTGAACCCCTCTCCGGGGCCCTGCCCGGCGCTGGGGGGCGGCTCCCGGCCCCACTGCACCCCGAAGTACAGAACACTGCGGAGACCAGTACGGACCAGTACAGACCAGTACAGACCAGTAGAGACCAGTACGGACCAGTACAGACCGGTACAGACCGGTATGGACCAGTATGGACCAGTACAGACCAGTACAGACCGATATGGACCAGTACAGAATGGAATGGGCCAGTATAGACTGGTACAGACCAGTACAGACCGGTACGGAGACGTATGAACCAGTATGGACCGGTACAGACCAGTACGGATCAGTACGGACCAGTACAGACCAGTACGGACCAGTATGAACCGGGACAGGCCAGTACAGATCAGTACAGACCAGTACAAACCAGTACAGACCAATATGGACCGGGACAGACCAGTACAGATCAGTACAGACCAGTACAAACCATTACAGACCAGTATGGACCAGGACAGACCGGTACGGACCTGTACAGACCAGTATGGACCAGTAGAGACCAGTACAGACTGGTACAGACCGGTACGGACCAGTACAGACCAGTACTGACTGGAATGGGCCAGTACGGATCAGTACAGACAAGTACAGATCAGTATGGACCAATACGGACCGGTACGGACCAGTACAGACCAGTACTGACTGGAATGGGCCAGTACGGACCAGTATGGACCACTGCCCCCAGTATAGCCCAATGTCCCCAGAGCTCCCTGTGTGGCTCCCAGTATGGCCCCAGTGCTCCCAGTATGGCCCAATGCTCCCAGTATGGCCCCAGTGCTCCCAGTATGGCTCCCAGTGCTCCCAGTATGGCCCAATGCTCCCAGTATGGCCCCAGTGCTCCCAGTATGGCCCAATGCTCCCAGTATGGCCCCAGTGCTCCCAGTATGGCCCAATGCTCCCAGTATGGCCCCAGTGCTCCCAGTATGGCCCAATGCTCCCAGTATGGCTCCCAGTGCTCCCAGTATGGCCCAATGCTCCCAGTATGGCTCCCAGTGCTCCCAGTATGGTCCTCAGTGCTCCCAGTATGGCCCCAGTGCTCCCAGTATGGCCCCAGTGCTCCCAGTATCCCCTGTACCCACCTGGGGTCCTCCTGGAAGAGCTGGGGGAGGCCCCGCCCGGGCCGGGGGCTCCAATCCACGATCAGGACCCTGGGGGGGGCAGGGGTGGGACCCCAAATTCCCCCCAAACACCCCAAACACCCCCAAAACCACCTGAAACCTCCCCAGAAACACCCCAAACACCCCAAAACCACCCCAAAACCCCAAACCACTCCCAAACCCCCCAAACAGGGACCCCTGGGACCGTGACCCCCCCAAAAAGGGACCCCGGGCACCCTGACCCCCCCAAACCCCCTCAGCCCCCCCAAAAGGGACCCAACGCTGGGGGGTGCCGGGACCCCCCAGTTCCCCCCGGGACCCCCCTGTGGGTGCCCCCCCATCGGTGCCCCCCCCCTGGGTGCCCCCCCCGTGGGTGCCCCCCTCACCGCTGCACCCCGAGCTGTTTCTGCGCCACCCGGGCGGCCACGGCCGCGGGCTGGGGGGGGTCCTGGGGGTCCTGGGGGCTGGGGGGGCAGAGAGAGATGGGAGAGATCCCTATGGACCCTATGGATCCATACGGGACCCCACAGAGCCCTATAGAAACCCCACAGACCCCTATGGAACCCTATATACCCCTATGGAACCCCACAGATCCCTATGGATCCATACGTGACCCCACAAACCCCTACGGACCCTATGGATTTCTATGGAACCCTATATAACTCTATATACCCCTATGGAATTCTATATATCGCTATGGAACTCTATGGATCCATATGGGACCCCACAGAGCCCTACAGAAAACCTATGGACCCCCATGGAACCCTATATATCCTTATGGAACCCCACAGATTCCTATGGATCCATATGTGACCCCACAGATCCCTATGGATCCATGTATGACCCCACAGATGCCTGTAAAAACCCTATAGATCCCTATGGAACCCTATATACCCATATGAAATCCTATATAACCTTATGGAACCCTATGGATCCAAATAGGACCCCACAGACCCTATGCATCCACAGGGAACCCCACAGACCCCTATGGATCCACAGGGGACCCCACAGATGCCTATGGATCCATAGGGAACCCCACAGACCCCACAGACCCCTATGGATCCATATGGGACCCCACAGACCCCTATAGATCCACAGGGAACCCCACAGACCCCACAGATCCCTATGGATCCACAGGGAACCCCACAGATCCCTATGGAACCCTATGGATCCATACAGAACCCTACGCACCCCTACAGACCCTCACAACCCCCAGGCAAACCCTACAGACCCCATAGGGACACCCTGCACCCCATTTTCTCCCCCTGTACCCCAATTCTGCCCCCCCTGTACCCCATTTCCCCCCCGTACCTGATCAGGGCCACCCCGCACCCCATTTTTTGCCCCCCCGTACCTCAATCTCCCCCCCCGTACCCCACTTTTCCCTCCCCGTACCCCATTTCTGCTCCCATGCCCCGTTTCCACTCCCGTACCCCATTTTTCCCCCCACCCCGTACCCCACTTTCCACCCCCGTACCCCATTTTTGCCCCTCCCTGTACCCCAACTCCCCCCTACCCCATTATTGCCCCCCATACCCCATTTTTGCCCCTCCCCGTACCCCATTTCCCCCCCGTACCCCATTTCCCCCCCGTACCCACTTTTTGCCCCTCCTGTACCCCATTTTTTGCCCCGTGCCCCACTTTTCCCTCCCCTGTACCCTATTTCCCCCCGTACCCCATTTTTGCCCCTCCCCATACCCCATTTCCCCCCGTACCCCACTTTTCCCCCGTACCTGATCAGGGCCACCCCGTTGCGCAGGGCCCCCCCCAGCACCTGCTCCAGCAGCGCCAGCGCCGCCCCCACGGCCCGCCGGGGCCCCGACCCCCCCTGGGGACACCCCAAAATCAGGGGGGGGTCCCAAAATGGGGGAGGGGACCCCAAACCCTGGGGAGAAGGGGAGGGGGGGGAGAAAGACCCCAAAAAAAGGGACCCGAAACACCTGAGGGAGATCCCGAACCACAGGGGTTGGGGGGGTCCCGAACACGGGGGGACCCCAAAACCCCCACGGGGGGAACCCGGAATCAGAGGGACCCCAAAACCCCCAGGGAGACCCCGAAACCCCCACCGGGGGAACCCAGAATCAGGGGGACCCCAAACCCCCCCACAAGGAGACCCCAAAACCCCCTCAGAAAGGATCCAGAGGCAGGGGAACCCCAAAACCCCATGGAGGAACCCCCAAAACCTCGGGGGGAAACCTAAAACTACCCCAGGGACCCCCCCAGGGATCCAGGGGGACCCCAAAACCCCCAGTGAGACCCCAAAACCCTGCATTGAGTGGCTGGGAAGGGACCCCAAATCTCCCCCTGGGGTCTCAGGGATTTGGGGACCCCCCCAGACCCCAAATCTTCTCCTGGGGTCTCAGGGATTTGGGGACCCCCCCTGGACCCCAAACCCTCCCAGGGGTCTCAGGGATTTGGGGACCCCCTCGGGCCCCGGGATCGGGGGCGCTTACCGGGCTGGGGCTGTCGGGGGGCTCCAGCTGCGCCACGAACGAGGGGCTGGGGGACCCCAAAACCACCCTGAGGGGCTGGCCTGGGGTCCCCAGAGCCCCCCAAAACCCCGGGGGACCCTCGGTTCTCCCCAGGACCCCCCCAAACCCTTCAGGGCCCCCCAAACCCCACAGAGACGCCCCCTAAACCCCACAGGGATTCCCCCAAACCTCCCAGACCCCCCCTGCTGCCCCCCAAATCCGCCCCAAAACCCCCCAAAATCCCCCCCAGACCCTTCAAGGCCCCCCCCCAAAGCAGAGCCCCCCAAATCCACCCCAAATCCCTCGGAGCACCCCTCAAACTGACCCTAAATCCTGCAAGTCCCCCCCAGTTCCCCCTAAGTCACCCCCAGACTCCTCAGGGCTCCCCCAAATCTGAGCCCTCCCAAATCCCCCCAATACCTCCCTAAATTCCCCAAATCCCCCCCAAACCCCTCAGTGCTCCCCCAGACCCTTTGCACCCCCCATCAAATCCCCCCCAAATGTCCCCAAGTCCCCCAAATCCCCCTCAAACTGACCCCAGATCCCCAAATCCCCCCCAACCCCCCCCCAAATCCCCCCTAAATCCCCCAAATCCCCCAAATCCCCCACCTGTGCACCAGCAGCAGCTCCTCATCGCTGGCCGGGCGGCACTGGGGGGGGATGGGGGCATCAGGGGGGTCCCCAAAATCCCGGGGGGGTCCCCAAAATCCGCAGGGACCCCAGAACGGGCGAGGACTCCCCAAAAGATGAGGGGACCCCGAATTTGGGGGGCTCACCTGGACGGGGACGCAGCGCTGGAGCAGCTCCTGCAGGGCCGGACCCCCGGGGGGGCTGTGGGGACCCCAAAGGTCAGGGGGGACCCCAAAAAACCCCAGGGGGACCCCAAAGGTCAGGGGGGACCCCAGGGTTTGGGGGAGACCCCCTTGACCCCAAAATCCAGAGGAGGACCCCAAAAACCCCGGGGGGATCCCAACATTTTGGGGGAGGGGTCTGGGGGGTTGGTGGAAGGGGATTTGGGGGGATTTGAGGCTTTGGGGATTTGGAGGATTTGGGGATTTGGGGGCTCTGGGGGGTTTGAGGGATTTGGTGGAATTTGGGAGATTTAGGCCTCTGGGGGATTTGGGGTCTCTGGGGAATTTGGGGTCTCTGTGAGAATTTAGGGGATTTGGGGCTCTGGGTGATTTGTGGGATTTGGGGCTCTGGCGTTTTTGGGGACTCTGGGGGATTTCCAGGATTTAGTGGAATTTGGGGGTTCTGGGAGAATTTGGAGGATTTGGGGGATCCGGGGAATTTGGGAGATTTAGGGCTCCGGGGGATTTGGGGCTCTGGTGGGTTTGGGGCTCCAGGGAATTTGGGGGTCTGGGGGGATTTGGGGTTTTGGAGCTCCAGGGGTATTTGGGGGATTTGGGACTCTGGGGGATTTGGGGGATTTGGGGTATTTGGGGTCTCCGGGAGATTTGGGGCTCCAGGGAATTTGGGGGTCTGGGGCATTTGGGGGTCCGGGGGGATTTGGGGTTTTGGAGCTCCGGTGGGTTTGGGGGATTTGGGGCTCCCGGGGATCGGACAGATTTGGGGGATTTGGGGTTTTGGGGCTCCGTACCGGCCGTCCCCCTGCCCGGTCCCGTGCCCTCCATCGCTGACCAGCCCCGTCCCGGTGGGAGCGGCGCCCTCGGCCCCCAAATCCTGCTCGGGGGGGGTGGGGGGGGCATCGGGGTCTGGGGGGGTCCCGGGACACCCCGACTCCCCCAGCAGCACGCCCACCCCGAAGGGATCCCCAAAAAGGGCCCCAGGTCGGGGTGACCCCAAAGACCCCCCGACCCTCGGGGGGTCCCCGAGCCCCCTGCCCGCCCCAGAGGGACTCGGCTATAGGGGAGCCCCCATGGGCTCCCACAAACCCGGGCCCCCCCCCAAAGCGACCAAAATTTGGGGTACCCGCAGCTCCCCCCAACAACCACCCCAAGTATTGGGAGCGCCCCACCCAGAGCCCTCCGGGACCCCAAAGACCCCCATTTTTGGACCCCCCCCCCCCCCCCGTTACCAGCTGCTGTAGCTCCACCCCCCATGTCCCCCCAAACTCCCCCATTTTTGGGGTCCCCCCCCCCGTTACCAGCTGCTGTAGCTCCACCCACATGTCCCCCCAAACTCCCCCATTTTTGGGGTCCCCCCCCGTTACCAGCTGCTGTAGCTCCACCCACATGTCCCCCCAAACTCCCCCATTTTTGGGGTCCCCCCCCCCGTTACCAGCTGCTGTAGCTCCGCCTCCAGCCCCGCCCTCCGGCCCCGCGCGCGCCCGCGCCGGCGCGCCTGGAACAGCGCCCCCTGCTGGGGGAGCCGCCGCCCCGCGCGGCCCTGGGCGGAGCCACGGTCAGACATGCCCACCAAGGCCACGCCCACTCCGGCAAACCCGTCCGCCCCACCGTTGGTCACGCCCACCGGCCACACCCGTCCAAAGCCCCGCCCACAACCAAACCACACCCCGGGAGCCCCGCCCCGCGCGGAACCCTCAGGTACAATGGGAGGCGGAGCCAGAAAGGCCCCGCCCACTACACGCAGACCACGCCCACCCCGTTACAGCCACTCGGACCCCACCCATCCGAGGCTCCGCCCCTCGCCCCGCCCCCTCCACGCACGGACCCCGCTCCGTTTCGGGGGCGGCGCCGCGCGGGGGCTCCGGCCACACCCAGCCACGCCCCATCAGGCCCCGCCCCTTCCCCGCCCCCTGCTGGCCACGCCCCTCTCACCATGGCAGCCGGGGGGGCTCTAGCGGCGCGCGGGGGGGGGCATCGCGGGGGCCTGGGGGGGACACGGGTTAGGGACAGCGAGGGGACAGTGAGGGACAGCGAGGGGACAGCGAGGGACAGCAGGGACAGTGAGGGGACACGGGTTAGGGACAGCAGGGACAGCGAGGGGACAGCGAGGGGACAGAGAGGGGACAGTGAGGGGACAGCAGGGACAGTGAGGGACAGCGAGGGACAGCGAGGGGACAGCAGGGACAGTGAGGGGACAGTGAGGGACAGCGAGGGGACAGTGAGGGGACAGCAGGGACAGTGAGGGACAGCGAGGGACAGCGAGGGACAGTGAGGGACAGAGAGGGGACAGTGAGGGGACAGCAGGGACAGCGAGGGGACACGGGTTAGGGACAGCAGGGACAGCGAGGGGACAGCGAGGGGACAGTGAGGGGACAGCAGGGACAGTGAGGGGACAGTGAGGGGACAGCGAGGGGACAGTGAGGGGACAGTGAGGGGACAGTGAGGGGACACGGGTTAGGGACACTGAGGGACAGGGAGGGACAGTGAGGGGACAGTGAGGGACAGAGAGGGGACAGTGAGGGACAGTGAGGGACAGCGAGGGGACAGTGAGGGGACAGCGAGGGGACAGCGAGGGGACACTGAGGGGACACTGAGGGGACAGCAGGGACAGTGAGGGGACAGCAGGGACAGCGAGGGGACAGCGAGGAGACAGCGAGGGGACAGTGAGGGGACAGCGAGGGACAGCGAGGGGACAGTGAGGGACAGTGAGGGGACAGTGAGGGGACAGCAGGGACAGTGAGGGACAGCGAGGGGACAGCGATGGGGACAGCGAGGGGACAGCAGGGACAGTGAGGGGACACTGAGGGGACAGCGAGGGGACAGCTAGGGGACAGTGAGGGGACAGCGAGGGACAGTGAGGGGACACGGGTTAGGGACACTGAGGGACAGTGAGGGGACAGCGAGGGGACAGTGAGGGGACAGTGAGGGGACAGCGAGGGACAGCAGGGACAGCGAGGGACAGCGAGGGACAATGGGACGGGACACGGGTTACGGACAGCGGGGGGACAATGAGGGGACAATGAGGGGACAGCGGGGTCGGGGACACCGGGGGACAGTGAGAGAACACCGGGGGACACCGGGGGGAGAGTGGGGGACACGGGGCGGGACACGGGGCAGGGGATACCGGGGGACACCGGGGGACACCGGGGGACACGGGTTTGGAGACAGCGCGGGGCACGGGGGACAGCGCGGGAGGGGCCGGGCGAAACAATCGGGGCTGGGGGGGGGCACGGGGGGGGGCGCCGGGAGCTCCACGGGCCCGGGGCGCTCCATGGGCAGGGGAGGGTCCGGGGGCCTGAGGGGCTCAGGGGTCCCGGGGGGTCCCGGGGGGTTCGGGGGTCCCGGGCGGGGCCCGGAGCCGCCTCGCTCACCTGCAGCCCCACGCGACGCTGGCGCGAGGCGCGCCGTGATGACGCCAAGGGAGGGCGGGACAGGAGCGAGACTAAAGGGCGGGGCCATGAGGAGGGGGCGTGGTTCTGCCGCGCCTGGGGCGGGGCGCCGCGAATCGTGGGGCGGGGCTTAACAGGGCGGGGCTCGCTGAGGGCGTAGCTCGATGAGGGGCGGGGCCTGTCGATGCCGACGAGTTACGGGTCGCCATGGTGCTGATGGGAGCCGCCATGTTGGGTGTGCTGATGGGGGCCGCCATGTTGGGCGTGCTGATGGGGGCCGCCATGTTAGGTGTGGTCATGGGGCCGCCATGTTGGGTGTGCTGATGGGGGGGCCGCCATGTTGGGGGTGGTCATGAGGCCGCCATGTTGGCCGTGCCCCATGGAGGCCGCCATCTTGGGACCAACCACCCGCTCTCCACGGTGGGGGAGCCCCTTTAATTCGGATTTCTGTGGTTCCCCCCAAGCACCGCCCCCGCCCCGCAGGGGGGGGCACGACCCCCCCACTGCTCCCCCCCCCCCATCCCCGTGCGCCCCGGAGGAAGAAGGAGGCGTGAGCCGGGCTCCGTTCGGTACCGGGCTGTACTGGGACCCCGTCAGAGCTGCGGGCTGAGCCCGGGGGGGGCCGCGCCAGGGCCGGGGGGGGCCACAAAGTCGCCCCCCAGGAAGGGCGTGGCGGGGGGGGGGAAGGGCAGCAGGTGCCCGGACAGGACGAGGGGCCCGAGGGCGAAGAGCGCGGCCGGGTCTTCGGGTGGGGGCTGGGGGGGCGCGGGGGGGGGCAGGGGGGGCCCCACCGAGGTTTCGGGGACCCCCCCGGGGCCGGCGCCCCCCCCCCTGGCGCCGCTTCTTGCCCTTGGCCGAGACCTTGCGGTTGCGGGTCTGGATCCCGTCCTTGCGCATCGTCAGCGGCCGGGGGTCACCTGCGGGAAATGGGGGTCAGCGGGGAAACGGGGGTCACTGAGGGAAATGGGGGTCACTGGGGGAAATGGGGGTCACTGGGGGAAATGGGGTTCACTGGGAGAAACGGGGGTCACTGGGGGAAATGGGGGTCACTGAGGGAAATGGGGGTCACTGGGGGAAATGGGGGTCACCTGGGAAATGAGGGTCACTGAGGAAAACGGGGGTCACCTGGGAAACGGGGGTCACTGGGAGAAATGGAGGTCACTGGGGGAAATGGGGTTCACCTGGGGGGCACAAACCTGGAGGGGGCACAAATCCAGGGGAGCCCTAAATCCGGAGAGGGTCCCAAAACCCAGAGCAGGGTTCCCAAATCCAGGGGAGTCCCAAATCTGGGGGGAGGGATCCCCAAATCCGGGGAAGGGTCCTCAGACCCAGGGCGGTTCCCAAAACCCGGTGGGGGGGTCCCGAAATCCAGGGGGGTCCCCAAATCCGGGGTGGGGGTCCCTAAATCAGAGGGCACCCCCAAATCTGGCAGGGGGAGGGTCCCAAAATCTGGGGGGATCCCTAAATTTTGAGGAGTCCCCAAATCTGGGGGAGGTCCTGAAATCTGGGGGGAGATCCCCAAATCCGAGGGGGGTCCTGAAATCCATGGGGGGTCCCCAAATCCGGGGGAGGGGTCCCCAAACCAAGGCAAGGGTCTGGACCCCCATCAGCACTGCACACCTCCAAAAATTCCTTCCCATTCGCCCTCGGCCCCCTGAGCCGAGAACGGGGGGGGGAGTTTTGGGGTTTTGGGGTGTCCTGGCGTGGTTTGGGGCAACTTGGGGACATTTTGGGGTGGTTCACGGAGACTTTAGGGATATTTGGGGATATTTTGGGATATTTTGGGGTCTCTCACCCGGTGCAGTTTGTAGCAGAGCCCGCAGGCGTTGCACATGGGGTTTGGGATATTTTGGGGATATTTCAGGAATATTTTGGGATATTCAGGGATATTTTGGGGATATTTTGGGGATATTTTAGGGCCTCTCACCCGGTGCAGTTTGTAGCAGAGCCTGCAGGCGTTGCACATGGGGTTTGGGGTATTTTTGGGATATTTCGGGGATATTTTGGGGTCTCTCACCCGGCGCAGTTTGTAGTAGAGCCCGCAGGCATTGCACACGGGGTTTGGGGTATTTTTGGGATATTTCAGGGATATTTTGGGATATATTCAGGGATATTTTGGGGATATTTTAGGGATATTTTGGGGTCTCTCATCCGGTGCAGTTTGTAGTAGAGCCCGCAGGCGTTGCACACGGGGTTTGGGGTATTTCAGGGATATTTTGGGGATATTTCAGGGATATTTCAGGGATATTTTGGGGATATTTCAGGGATATTTTGGGGATATTTTGGAGACATTTCAGGGATATTTTGGAGATATTTCAGGGATATTTTGGGGATATTTTGGGGTCTCTCACCTGGTGCAGTTTGTAGTAGAGCCCGCAGGCGTTGCACACGGGGTTTGGGATATTTTGGGGATATTTCAGGGATATTTCAGGGATATTTTGGGGATATTCAGGGATATTTTGGGGATATTTCAGGGATATTTCAGGGATATTTTTGGGATATTTTGGGGTCTCTCACCCGGTGCAGTTTGTAGTAGAGCCCGCAGGCGTTGCACACGGAGTTTGGGATATTTTGGGCATATTTTTGGGATATTTCCAGGATATTTTGGGGTGTCTCACCCGGTGCAGTTTGTAGCAGAGCCCGCAGGCTTTGCACACGGGGTTTGGGGTATTTTTAGGATATTTCAGGGATATTTTGGGGTCTCTCACCCGGTGCAGTTTGTAGTAGAGCCCGCAGGCGTTGCACACGGGGTCCCCGCGGGGGCTGCGCCGCCACAGCGTGGTGGTGCTGGTCTGGCAGTTGCTGCAGACGGTGCCGGCACGTTTGCTCACCAGCTGCAAAAAGGGTCGGGGGCGTTTGGGGTTTGGTGAACGGGGAGCTTTGGGGGGACTGAGAGGGGATTGGGGCGGAGCAGAGCGGGTTTGGGGTGGGTTTGGGGCCGTAAGGAGGGACTAGAAGGGGGTTTGGGGGTGTAAGGAGGGGTTTGGGGGGACCAAAAGGGGATTTGGGGTGTAAGGAGGGGTTTGGGGACACTTAAATGGGATTTGGGGGTGTAAGCAGGGGTCTGGGAAGACTTAAAGGGGATTTGGGGCGTAAGGAGGAGTTTGGGGAGATTTAAAGGGGGTTTGGAGGTGTAAGGAGGGATT
Organism: Vidua chalybeata; assembly: GCF_026979565.1. Taxonomy (NCBI): domain Eukaryota; kingdom Metazoa; phylum Chordata; class Aves; order Passeriformes; family Viduidae; genus Vidua; species Vidua chalybeata. The sequence continues at coordinate 1,624,953 of NC_071561.1, forward strand.
TGGGGGGACTAAAAAGGGATTTGGAGCCTTAAGGAGGGATTTGGGGCGACTAAAAGGGGATTTGGGGGTGTAAGGAGGGGTTTGGGGGGATTAAAAGGGATTTGGGGCCTTAAGGAGGGGTTTGGGGCAACTAAAAGGGGATTTGGGGCCTTAAGGAGGGGTCTGGGGACACTTAAATGGGATTTGGGGGTGCAAGGAGGGATTTGGGGACACTTACAGGGGATTTGGGGCCTTAAGGAGTGGTTTGGGGGACTTAAAGGGGATTTCGGGGTGTAAGGAGTGGTTTTGGGGGGATTTGGGGGGAGAAGGGAGGTTTGGGGGGATTAAAGGGGATTTAAGGTGTAAGGAAGTGTTTTGTGGGATTTGGGGGGACTAAAAGGGGATTTAGGGGGATTTGGAGGGGCTAGGAGGAGTTAGGAGGGGTTTGGGGGAATTTGAGGAGGTTTGGAGGGGATTTGGGGAGTTTGGGGGTGGCTGGGAGGGGCTAGAGGGGGATTTGGGTTTGGGGGAATTTGGGGTCCCTGGGAGACTTGGGGTCCCCAGGGTGGATTTTGGGATCCCTGGGTGGATGTTGGGGTCATGGGGATGTATTTTGGGGTCTCTGGGGGTGATTGTGGGGTCCCTCGGGGGTTATTTGGGGTCTGGGGGCTGACCAGGTGTATTTTGGGGTCCCGAGGTGATTTTGGGGTACCGGGGGTTGTTTTGGGGTCCCCTGGGGGTGATTTTGGGGTCCCCAGGGTGATTCGAGGTGTGGGGCTGACAAGGTGTATTTTGGGGTCCCTGGGGTTATTTTGGGGTTCCCCAGGGCTGATTTTGGGGTTCCCAGGGTTATTTTGGGTTCCCCAGGGTGATTTTGGGTTCCCCAGGGTGATTTTGGAGTTCCCCAGGGTGATTTTGGGGTTCCTGAGGGTTATTTTGGGGTTTCCCAGAGTTATTTTGGGGTTTCCTGGGGTTATTTTGGGGTTCCCAGGGTTATTTAGGGTTCCCAGGGTTATTTTAGGGTTCCCAGTGTTATTTAGGGTTCCCAGGGTTATTTTAGGGTTCCCAGGGTTATTTAGGGTTCCCAGGATTATTTTGGGGTTCCCCAGGGTAATTCTGGGGTTCCCAGTGTTATTTTGGGGTTCCTCAGGGTGAATTTGGGGTTCCCAGGGCTGATTTTGGGGTTCCCCAGGGTTATTTAGGGTCCCCAGGGTGATTTTGGGGTTCCCCGGGTGATTTCGGGGTGCGGGGCTGACCAGGTGTGTTTTAGGGTTCCCCGGGGTTATTTAGGGTTCCCCTGGGTTATTTAGGGTTCCCCGGGGTGATTTTGGGGCTCCCTGGGTGATTTCGGGTGCGGGGCTGACCAGGCGCTTCTTGGGGCGGATGAGGGGCCGGTTGTGCCCGTTGAGGCGGTGGTAAAGCCCGCAGGCGTTGCACAGGTAGTGCCCGGTGCCGTCCCGGCGCCACAGCGGCGTCGCCGTGGCCCCGCAGTTCACGCACTCGCGCGCCTCTGCGCGGGAACGGGCCGTGAGCACCGCCGCGGCCCCGTGCTGACCAGTACGGACCGGTACGGACCAGTATGGACCGGTACGGACCGGTACGGACCGGTACGGACCGGTATGGACCAGTACGGACCAGTACCGACCGGTATGGACCAGTATGGACCAGTATGGACCAGTACGGACTGGTATGGACCAGTATGGACCGGTATGGACCAGTATGGACCAGTACGGACCCATCCGACCAGTACGGACCGGTATGGACCAGTACAGACAGGTAAGGACCAGTTTGGACCAGTATGGACCAGTACGGACCAGTATGGACCAGTACGGACCAGTACAGACTGGTATGGACCGGTAGGGACCAGTACAGAGCAGTACAGACCAGTACAGATCAGTATGGACCAGTATGGACTGGTACAGTTCAGTAAGAACCAGTACGGACCAGTCCCTCCCATAGCCTCCCCCAGTCCCTCCCACTCCCTCCCAGTGCTCCCAGTCCCCCCAGTCTTCCCCAGTCCCTCTCCCAGTCCCCCCCAGTGCTCCCAGTGCATCCCAGTATGAACCAGTCCCTCCCAATCCCTCCCAGTCCCCCCCAGTCTTCCCCAGTCCCTCTCCCAGTCCCTCCCAGTCCCTCCCAGTCCCTCCCAGTCCCCCCCAGTCCCTCTCCCAGTCCCTCCCAGTCCCTCTCCCAGTCCCCCCCAGTCCCCCCAGTCCCTCTCCCAGTCCCCCCAGTCCCCCCAGTGCCCGGGCTCACCGCAGGGGGGCCCCGCGGGCGGCAGGGGGGGTCCCGTGGGGGGGGGGGCTCCGCGGGGGCTGCAGCAGCTCCAGGAACCGAGGGGGCTCCGGGGGGGGAGGGGGCCAGGAGGGACCCCCCAGGGACCCCCCTCGGCCCAGGGCACCAGGGACAGGCGGCCTGGGGACACAGGGACACCGGGGACATTGGGGACATCGGGGACACTGGGGATATTGGGGATATTGGGGATATTGGGGACATTGGGGACACTGGGGACATTGGGGATATTGGGGACATTGGGGACATCGGGGACATTGGGGACATCGGGGACATCGGGGACATTGGGGATATTGGGAACATTGGGGACATCGGGGACATTAGGGACATCAGGGATAATGGGGACATCAGGGACATTGGGGACACTGGGGACACCGGGGATACTGGGGACACCATGGGGACATTGGGGACACAGGGACATCGGGGACATCAGGGACATTGGGAACATTAGGGACAGGTGGCCTGGGGACATGGGGACAGCGTTGGGGGGGACACTGGGCACACGGGGACACTGGGGACACGGGGGACACAGGGACAGTGGGGACATGGGGGGCACTGGGGACATTGGGACTTTAGGGACACAGGGACATCAGGGACATGGGGGGACATTGGGGACACGGGGACAGCTGTGAGGGGGAGGGGAACATTGGGGACATCAGGAACGGGGCGGCACGGGGACGTTGGGGACATCAGGGACAGGGAGGCACAAGGGGGACAGCCATGAGGGGGAGGGGACACGGGGACACGGGGACAGCGCTGGGGGCCACAGGGGGACACGGGGGACACGGAGGGGACAGAGATGAGGGATGGCACCAGGGGACATGGGGGGACATCAGTGATGGGGTGAGGGGGCCACGGGGGGGACGAGGGGGACATGGGGGACACTGGGGACATTGTGACATTGGGGACCCAGGGGACAGGGGGGAACACAGGGGACACAGGGGACATCAGGGACATGGGGTGACAAAGTGGGACAGCTGCCGGGGCACAGAGACATGGGGACATTGGGGGATGGGGACAGCTGAGGGGTGGCCCAGGGGGACAGAGGGGACACTGGGGAGGACATTGTGGGGGGGACAGGGGGACATTGGGGAAGGGGCCACAGGGACACGAGTGGGGACACAGGGGGACATTGGGGACAAGGGGGGACATGGCAGGGGGGTCAGGAGGGGACATGGGGGGGTTGTGGGGACAAAGGGGGACGGGGGAGGCTGGGACGGAGGGGACAGAGGGGACACAGGGGACACAGGAGGTGACATTGGGGACAGGGGTGACACAGGGGACACAGGTAACACACGTGCCACAGGAGGTCACACAGGAGGTGACACCGGGGTGACACAGGTGACAAGGGTCACACAGGGGTCACATAGGTGGTGACGGTGATGGGGGTGACACAGGGGTGACACAGGGGTGACAGGTGACAGGGGTCACACAAGGGGTCACACAGGGGTGACACAGGTGACACAAGGGTGACACAGGTAATACAGGTGACACAGGAGGTGACACAGGTGACAAGTGGCACAGGTGACAGGGGTGACACAAGTGACACAGAGGTTACACAGGTGACACAGAGGTGACACAGGGGACACAGGTGACAAGTGACAACACGGAGTGCCTGGTGGGGGGTAGGGTCCCAGCAGCCCCACTGGTGACACAGGGGGTGACAGGGGTGACACGGGTGAGACAGGTGACACAGGGGGTGACAGGGGTGACACAGGTGACACACAGGTGACAGGGAAGGGGTACCTGGCGGGGGGAAGGGTCCCAGCAGCCCCACTGGTGACACAGGGGGTGACAGGGGTGACATGGGTGAGACAGGTGACACAGGAGGTGACACAGGTGACACAGGTGACACACAGGTGACAGGGAAGGGGTACCTGGCGGGGGGAAGGGTCCCAGCAGCCCCCCCGGCTCCAGCCCCTCGGGCGCCCCCAGCCCCAGGAAGGCTCCGGCCTCGTCGGGGAACGGGGGGGGCCCCTCCGGCCCCCCCAGTGCCACAAAATCCATGGGGGACCCCCAAACCCGGCTCGGGGGGTGCCTGCGGAGAGCCCGGATCAGCACCCCAAAAACCAAACACTGACCCCAAATCAACACCCCAAAAACCCCCGTGAGACTCCAAATCAACACCCCAAAAACCAAACACTGACCCCAAATCAGCACCCCAAAAACCAAACCCTGAGTGACTCCAAATCAGCACCCCAAAAATGAGACCCGGTGTGACCCCAAATCAGCACCCCAAAACCCGAGTGCCCTCCAGATCAGCACCCCAAAAACCCCTGTGAGACCCCAAATCAGCACCCCAAAAAACAGACCCTGTGAGACCCCAGATCAGCACCCCAAACCCCCCAAACTCCCTTGTGCCCCCCAAAAACCCTCAGTGGCCCCAAATCAGCACCCCAAACCCTGAGTGTCCACCAGATCAGCACCCCAAAACCCCCTCAGTGACCCCCAAATCAGCACCCCAAAAAACCAAACCCCTGAGTGACCCCAGATCAGCACCCCAAAACCTCTGTGAGACCCCAAATCAACACCCCAAAACCCCAACCCTCTCAGCCCCCCCCCGAAATGATCCCCTGGACCGCCGGGCCCCCCAAACCCTCAGGTTGCCAAAATCGGGAGTTGGGGGTCTCCAACCCCTGGGGGTCACAGCCGCCCCCCCCAAAATTCCCCCCCGGGCCCCTGGGGACCCCCAAAGCCCGGTCCCACAGCTGGGGGGTCCTGCACCCCTGGCTGCTCCCCCAAAGCAGCACCTCAATGTCTGGAACCCCAAACTGGGGACCCCCGCACCCCAAAACCGGGGGTCCCAAACCACAAAATCTCCCACCTGGGGACCCCCAAACCCCACCCAGACCCCTCCTCCCCCTCGCCGACCCCCGGGGGGGCTCTTTTGGGGTCCCTCCCCCCCGAGACCTCCCTGAACCCCCAAAACCCAGGGGTTCCTGTCCTGTCCCTGTCCCCACCCCCCGTCCCTGTTCCTGTCCCTGTCCCCATCCCCCTGTCCCCGTGCCCCTGTCCCTGTTCCCATCCTTGTCCCTGTCCCCATCCCCGTCCCAGTCCCCATCCCTGTCCCTGCCCCCCCTGTCCCCGTCCCCATCCCAGTCCCCTCTGTCCCTGTCCCCATCCCCCTGTCCCTGTCCCCATCCCCCCGTCCCTGTCCCCATCCCGCTGTCCCCGTGCCCCTGTCCCTGTTCCCATACTTGTCCCTGTCCCCATCCCCGTCCCAGTCCCCATCCCTGTCCCCTCTGTCCCTGTCCTCATCCCCCCGTCTCTGTCCCCCTGTCCCCCCGTCCCTGTCCCTATCCCCCCTGCCCCCATCCCCATCCCTGTCTCCCTGTCCCCGTCCCCCTGTCCCCATCCCTATACCCCCTGTCCCCGTCCCCATCCCTGTTCCCCTGTCCCTGTCCCCCTCTCCCTGTCCCCCTGTCCCCTCTGTCCCTGTCCCCCCCTGTCCCTGTCCCCGTCCTTGTCCCCATCCCCCCGTCCCTGTCCCTGTCCCCCGTCCCTGTCCCCCCGTCTCCATATCTGTCCCTGTCCCCATCCCTGTCCCCCCTGTCCCCGTCCCCATCCCTGTCCCTGTCCCCCTGTCCCCTCTGTCCCTGTCCCCCCGTCCCTGTCCTTGTCCCCATCCCCCCGTCCCTGTCCCTGTCCCCCTGTCCCCATCCCTATCCCCTCTGCCACTGTCCCCATCCCTGTCCCCATCCCCCCGTCCCTGTCCCTGTCCCCCTGTCCCCATCCCTATCCCCTCTGTCCCTGTCCCCATCCCTGTCCCCGTCCCTGTCCCTGTCTCCGGACAGACAGACACCGGGGGGGACCCCTCAAAAATCTGGGGGGCCGTGCGTGGGGGCTTGGGGAGCGGAGCTCACCTGGCGCGCCGGGAGCCGAGGCCCGCGGGGGATTTTGGGGCTTTCGGGGCGTTTCGGGGACTTTGGGGTTTGGGGGGCGGTAACGGCCCCGGGGCTGCCCGGGGCTGATAAGGCCTTATCAGATTTTGGGGCCCCGGCGGTTGGACTGGGGGGGCCGGGCGGGGCCGGGGGCCCTTATCAGCCCCGGCCAGAGCGGGGGGCAGGGCCTGAGCACAGAGCGCGCCCCAAAAACGGGGACGGAGCCCCAAAGTGGGGATGGAGCCCCAAAAACGGGAATGGAAACCCCAAAAACGGGGACGGAGCTCCAAAAATGGGGATGGAAACCCCAAAAACGGGAATGGAAACCCCAAAAACGGGGACAGAGCCCCAAAGTGGGGATGGAGCCCTAAAAATGGGAATGGAAACCCCAAAAACAGGGACAGAGCCCCAAAGTGGGGATGGAGCCCCAAAAATGGGAATGGAAACCCCAAAAACAGGGACGGAGCCCCAAAGTGGGGATGGAGCCCCAAAAACGGGGACGGAGCCCCAAAGTGGGGATGGAGCCCCAAAAACGGGGACGGAGCCCCAAAGTGGGGATGGAAACCCCAAAAATGGGAATGGAGCCTCAAAAACAGGGACGGAGCCCCAAAGCGGGGATGGAGCCTCAAAAACGGGGATGGAAACCCCAAAAATGGGAATGGAGCCCCAAAAACGGGGATGGAGCCCCAAAGCGGGGATGGAACCCCAAAATGGGGATGGAAACCTCAAAATCCACTCTGACACCCCAAAAATGGAAATGGCACCCCAAATTTGGGAAATGACACCTCAAATTCCACAGTGATGCCCCAAAATTGAGAATGGCATCCCAAATTTGGGAGTGACACCCCAAAATGAGGACTGACACCCCAAATTCCACACTGACACCCCCAACTGGGACTGGCACCCCAAATCCGGTGCCTGACACCCCAAATTTCAGGGATTTGGGTCCAAACTTCAGCCCCAAATTTAAAGTTTGCAATTTCCAGTCTGAAATTCATTTTTTTCTGCACCAAAGCTGAGGGTTTGAGGAAATTTGGCATTTTTAGGCCTGCAAATACTCGGAGCACGACAGGAAAAAGGGATCAGGAGCCCCAAAATTGGAGGTTTCAAGGAAACAAAAAAAGGATTTGAACCTAAAATTTGCCAGTTTAGTCCCAAAACTTGGGTTTTCAGCACAAAATTTGAGGCTCTCAAGTAAAAATTTGGGATTTTCGGCCTCAAGTTCACTTTTTTTCTGGCAGCAAAACGGGGATTTTGAGCCCTAAATTGGACATTTTTAGGCCTCAATATACCCAAAAAAGAGCATTTTTGAGGGATAAATGGAATTGAGAACCACAAATTTTGAATTTCAAGGTAAAATTCAGGGTTTTGAACCTAAAATTTGAGATCTTTGGTGCAAAGTTCAGGACTTTCAGGCCAAAATTTGAGGTTTCAGGGTAAAATTCAGCATTTTCAGCCAAAGTTTGGGATTTTCAGCCTGGAATTCACCATCTTGGCATCAGAATGGGGATTTTTCAGTTCTAATTTCATTTTTTTTTGCAACAAATGGGGAATTTCAGCCCCAAATTTTACATTTACAGGACACAAAATTGGGGTTTTCAGGAGAAACAGAGCTGAGTCCCAAAGCTGGGTGGTTTAACCCTGAAATCAGGCAGTTTGACCCAAAATTGCTAAATTCAGTCCCAGATTGGGGCTTTCAGACACCCAACAGAGAATTTTCACTTTAATAACAGCACTCGGATATTTTTTGGTCCGAAATTCTCGTTTTTGGGATGCAAATGAGTATTTTTATTCCAAATTTGGCATTTTCAGCCCCAAAACGGAAGGTTTTCAGCCCAAAATTGGGATTTTCAGCCGGGAATTTCTATTATCGACCCCAAAAATCGGATGTTTCATCTCAGAATTACAAATTTCAACCCAAAACTGGCAATCTACACCCAAAGTTAGGACTTCTAACCCAAAATTACGAGGTTGAATCTGAATTTTTTTATCAAGGTAAAGGTGAAAATTTCCATTCTGAAACGGGAAATCTGCAGCCTAAAATTGGGGATTTTGTACCAAAACCCAGGAATTTGCTCCCCTAAACTGGGAGATTTTCAGCCCCGCATTTTCAACCCCCAAAATGAGAATTTTTGGTCTCCTCACCTCAGCTTTGGGCTCAGATCCGCGGGGTTTGGGTCTGAGCTGGGCGTTTTTCATCTCCCGCCGCGTCTCCGACCCCAAATCCGACGTTTTCGGCCCCAAATCTCCGCGCTGGGGTCGGACCCTCCCCATTTCCGCTGCTCTGGGGTCCCCCCAAATCCGGGGGGAAATTTGGGGGGGGTCCCCGGGGTGGGGGGAAGGGTCCCAGGGACTCCTCAGGGTGCCCCAAAATGGGGGGGGCAGTGGGAGGCCCTCAGGGGGTCCCCAAGTTTGGGGAGGGGTCTCAGAGCCCCATTGGGGGGGGGGTCAGTGGGGGTCCCCAAAATTGGGGAGGGGTCTCAGAGCCCCGCGGGGGGGTCAGTGGGGGTCCCCAAAATTGGGGAGGGGTCTCAGAGCCCCGCGGGGGGGTCAGTGGGGGTCCCCAAAATTGGGGAGGGGTCTCAGAGCCCCATGGGGGGGGGTCAGTGGGGGTCCCCAAAATTGGGGAGGGGTCTCAGAGCCCCATGGGGGGGCGTCAGTGGGGGTCCCCAGAATTGGGGAGGGGTCTCAGAGCCACATGGGGGGGTCGGTGGGGGTCCCCCAGGTTGGGGAGGGGTCTCAGAGCCCCATGGGGGCGTCAGTGGGGGTCCCCCAGGTTGGGGAGGGGTCCCAGGGCCCCGCGGGGGGGTCAGTGGGGGTCCCCCAGGTTGGGGAGGGGTCCCAGGGCCCCGCGGGGGGGCAGCTCCAGCGCCGTGTCCAGGCTGAAGTCGGGGGGCTGCCGGGGCCCCCCCGCGGGCGGGGGCGGGGTCAGCTCCTGGGGCCCGAAGAAGAAGGGGTGCAGCAGGGCCTGGGGGGAGGGGGGGGGTCAGCGGGGCCAGGACCCCCCCCCCCCCAAAAATGGGGGGAGGGGAGGGGCCTGAGTGACCGCCCCCACTGAGGGTCTGGGGGCCATCAGTCCCTGAGACCCCCCCAAACACACCTGGGACCCCCAAAAACACACCTGGGACCCCCAAAAACACACCTGGGACCCCCAAAAACACACCTGAGACCCCCCTAAAACACACCTGGGACCTCCCCAAACACACCTGGGCCCCCCCCCAAATCCTCCCCAGCCCCCTGGGACGCCCAGACACCCCCAGACCCCCCCAAGCCTCCCCAGGGCTCTCACCTGGCGGGCCCAGGGGCGGAGCCTCACCTGGAACCTGAGCAGGGCTGAGCTGAGGCTCCAGCAGGGACCCCCCCAGGGCCCCCCAAATTCCCTCCAGGACCCCCCAGGACCCCCCAGATTCCCCCCAGCCCTCACCTGGTGAGCTTGGGGGGGGAGGTGAGAGCAGTACCTGAGCAGGTGCTGCAGTGGAGCCACTTGGGGCTCCATCAGGGGTTCCCCAGCCCCCCCAGTTCTCCCAGTTTCCCCCAGTTCTCCCAGTTTCTCCCAGTCCCCCCAGTCCCTCCAGTCCCCCCAGTTCCCCAGTAGCCCACCTGATGTGCCCGTGGCTGCAGGTGCAGCAGCTCCATCATGGGTACCCCAGTTCTCCCAGTTCCCCAGTCCCCCCAGTTCTCCCAGTCCCCCCAGTCCCTCCAGTTCCCCCAGTTCTCCCAGTTCTCCCAGCCCCCCCCAGTGTCCCCAGTTCCCCCAGTCCCCCCAGTCCCTCCAGTTCCCCCAGTTCTCGCAGTCCCCCCAGTCCCTCCAGTTCCCAGTGTTCCCCAGTTCCCCCGAGTTCCCCCAGTTCCCCCAATTCTCCCAGTTCCCCAGTTCCCCCAGTCCCCCCAGTTCCCCAGTAGCCCACCTGGTGTGCCCATGGCCGCAGGTGCGGGTTGTACCACAGGTCCAGCAGGGCCATCGTGGGTACCCCAGTTCCCCCAGTTCTCCCAGTCCCCCCAGTTCCCCATTCCCCCCAGTTCCCCAGTGTTCCCCATTCCCCCCAGTTCCCCAGCCCCCCCAGTTCCCCAGTCCCCCCAGTCCCCCCAGTTCCCCCAGTAGCCCACCTGGTGTGCCCATGGCCGCAGGTGCGGGTTGTACCACAGGTCCAGCAGGGCCATCGTGGGTACCCCAGTTCCCCCAGTTCTCCCAGTCCCCCCAGTTCCCCATTCCCCCCAGTTCCCCAGTGTTCCCCATTCCCCCCAGTTCCCCAGCCCCCCCAGTTCCCCAGTTCCCCCAGTCCCCCCAGTTCCCCAGTAGCCCACCTGGTGTGCCCGTGGCCGCAGGCGCGGGCGGTAGCGCAGCAGCCGCTGCAGCAGGTCCAGCGCGGCCGCGTCGGCGCCCGGCACCAGCAGCTGCAGCGGCCGCGGCGCCCGCGGGCGGAACCGCAGCTTGGGGAAATCCGGCAGCTCGGACAGCTCCTGCAGGACGGGAACCAGTACGGACCAGTGTGGACCAGTATGGACCAGTATAAACCAGTACAGACCACTATAGACCAGCATGGACCAGTGCTGCCCAGTATGGACCCACACGTGGAACCAGAGCTTGGGGAAATCCGGCAGCTCCTGCAGGACAGGAACCAGTACGGACCAGTATAAACCAGTATGGACCAGTATAAGCCAGTATGGACCAGTGCAGGTTAGTATGGCCAGTACGGACCAGTATAAACCAGTACAGACCAGTATAAACCAGTATGGACCAGTATGGCCCAGTACAGGCCAGTATGGCCAGTACGGACCACTATAAACCAGTATGGACCAGTATAGACCAGTATGGATCAGTGTAGGCCAGTACAGACCAGTATAAATCAGTATGGACCAGTAAGGACCGGTATGGACCAGAATAAACCAGTATGGACTAGGATGGACCAGGATGGACCAGAATGGGCCAGTAGAAACCAGTATGGACCAAAAGAAACCACTGTGGACTAATATGGGCCAGTATAAACCAGTATGGACCGGTATAGACCAGTATAAACCAGTGCAGGCCAGTACGGGCCACTGCAGACCGTTATGGACCAGTATGGACCAGTATGGGACAGTGTAAACCAGCGCGGACCAGTGCCCTTCCACCCAGTCCCAGTGCTCCCAGTGCCCTCCCATCCTGTCCCAGTCCCTCCAGTCCCTCCCAGTCCCTCCAGTCCCTCCCAGTGCTCCCAGTGCCCTCCCACCCTGTCCCAGTCCCTCCCAGTCCCTCCCAGTGCTCCCAGTGCCCTCCCACCCTGTCCCAGTCCCTCCCAGTCCCTCCCAGTGCTCCCAGTGCCCTCCCACCCTGTCCCAGTCCCTCCCAGTCCCTCCCAGTGCTCCCAGTGCCCTCCCACCCTGTCCCAGTCCCTCCCAGTGCTCCCAGTACCGGCCAGTCCCGCGGGCTGGGCGTGCCCAGCGCCCGCAGCACGCAGCAGAGCTGCTCGATGTCGTTCTCCCCCGGGAACAGCGGCGACAGCGTCAGCAGCTCCCCGAAAATGCAGCCCACGGCCCTGGGGGGCACCCCAAAATCCCAGCGGGGACCCCAAACCCCAGGGAACCCCCCTGGATCCCAGGGGACACCCCAAAACTCAGTGGGACACCCCAAAATCCCAGTGGGACACCCCAAAATCCCAGGGGGACACCCGGAATTACAGGGTGGGGCAATGGGGGGGCATCTACAAAACTCAAAGGGGGTACCCCAAGATGAAGCAGGGCTGGACAAGGGCTGAGTGGGGACCCCAAGACCCTGGTAAGGACCCCAAAAACCCCGGGGGGTGTCCCCAAAATCCCGGGGGGAGCCCCCCAGGAGCGGGCACTCACCACAGGTCCACGCCCTCGTCGTAGTGCCGGGCGCCGTAGAGCAGCTCGGGGGCTCGGTACCACCTGGAAAAGGGGGGTCAGGGGGGGGTCCTCGGCTTTTGGGGGGACACCCCGACGTGCTGGGGGGGGGGACACCCCAAAATCCGGTACCTGGTGGCCACCTGGTGGCTGTAGGGGCGCCCCGGGGTGGGGCCCAGCACCCGCGCCAGCCCAAAATCAGCCAGCTTGAGGTGGCCGGCGCTGTCCAGCAGCAGATTGGCCGGTTTGAGGTCCTGCACCCCAAAAACGGGCTCGGGGGGGGGGCCCCCAACACTCGGGGTACCCCCCCAGACCAGGAACACCCCCAGACTGTGGGTCCCCACCCAGGCATTGGGGTGCCCCCCCTCGATTTTGGGCTGCCCCCAACACCCGCGGCCCCCCCTGCAGATATTGGGGTCCCCCCAGGTGCCCACCCCGGTTTTGGGGTGTCCTGGAGCTGTCTGAGCCTCCCCCCACCCCCGAATTTGGGGTCCCCCACTGCCTGGTTGCACCCCAGCCAGTTTTGGGGTGTCCATGTGGTGTGGGAGGTGTTGCTGGTGCCTCCCCTCCAGTTTCAGGGTTCCCCCCATTTTTGGGGTCCTCCCTTATTTTGGGGTCCCTCCCCCAGTGCAGCAGGCGGTGCTGGTGTCCCCCCGTTCCCGATGCCCCCCATGTTTTTGGGTCCCTCACCCAGTTTTGGGGTCCCTTATCCCGTTTTTGTGGTCCCCAATGCCATTTTTGGTGTCCCCAGTCCCATTTTTGGGGTCCCCAGTCCCATTTTTGGGGTCCCCAGTCCCGTTTTTGGATCCCTAATCCCATTTTTGGTGTCCCCAATCCTATTTTCAGGGTCCCCAATCCTATTTTCGGGGTCCCCAGTCCCGGTTCGGGGTCCCCAGTCCCATTTTTGGGGTCCCCAATCCTATTTTTGGGGTCCCCAATCCCATTTTCAGGGTCCCCAGTCCCATTTTTGGTGTCCCCAATCCCATTTTCGGAGTTCCCAGTCCCGGTTTGGGGTCCCCAATCCTATTTTCGGGGTCCCCAGTCCCGTTTCGGGGTCCCCAGTCCCGGTTCGGGGTCCCCAATCCCATTTTCGGGGTCCCTAATCCCATTTTCGGGGTCCCCAATCCCGTTTTTGGGTCCCCAATCCCATTTTCGGGGTCCCCAATCCCATTTTTGGGGTCCCCAATCCCATTTTCAGGGTCCCCAGTCCCATTTTCAGGGTCCCCAATCCCATTTCCGTTTTCCCCAGTCCCGTTTCGGGGTCCCCAATCCCATTTTCAGGGTCCCCAGTCCCATTTTTGGTGTCCCCAATCCCATTTTCGGGGTCCCCAGTCCCGTTTCGGGGTCCCCAGTCCCGTTTCGGGGTCCCCAGTCCCATTTTCGGGGTCCCCAATCCCATTTCCGTTTTCCCCAGTCCCGTTTCGGGGTCCCCAATCCCATTTTCGGGGTCCCCAATCCCATTTTTGGTGTCCCCAGTCCCATTTTTGGTGTCCCCAATCCCAGTTTCGGGGTCCCCAGTCCCGTTTCGGGGTCCCCAATCCCGTTCCCCCGGCTCACCCGGTGCAGCAGGCGCTGGCCGTGCACGTGGGCCAGCCCCCGCAGGGTCATGGCCAGCAGGGCCCGCACGCGGGCCGGGGGCAGCGGGGCGGGGGCCGCACGCAGGAGCCCCCCAAGGTCCCCCACGAGCAGCTCCAGAGCCAGAACCACCGCGGGGCCCTGCGCAAAGGCGGCCCGGAGCCGGATCACCTGCGGGGACAGCGGGGATGTCAGCGGGGACAGAGCAGGGACAGAGCGAGGACAGAGCAGGGACAGAGCGAGGACAGAGCGGGACAGGAGCCGGATCACCTGTGGGGACAGCGGGGACGTCAGCGGGGACAGAGCAGGGACAGAGCGAGGACAGAGCAGGGACAGAGCGAGGACAGAGCGGGACAGGAGCCGGATCACCTGTGGGGACAGCGGGGACGTCAGCGGGGACAGAGCAGGGACAGAGCGAGGACAGAGCGGGGACAGAGCGGGGACAGAGCGGGGACAGAGCGGGGACAGGAGCCGGATCACCTGTGGGGACAGCGGGGACAGAGTGGGGACAGCAAGGACAGAGCAGGGACAGGAGCCAGATCACCTGCGGGAACAGCGGGGACGTCAGCGGGGACAGAGCGGGGATAGAGCGGGGACAGAGCGGGACAGGAGCCGGATCACCTGCGAGGACAGAGGGGACAGCACTGGGGACAGAGTGGGGACAGAGCGGGGACAGCGGGGACAGAGCGGGGACAGCAGGATGGGAGCTGGATCACCTGCAGGGACAGAGCGGGAAAAGCAGTGGGGACAGCGGGGACATCAGCGAGGGCATCAGCGGGGACAGAGGGGACAGCACTGGGGTCAGCAGCGAGGACAGAGGGGGGGGGACAGAGGAACAGCAGGGGGACAGCGGGGACATCAGCAGGGACAGCACTGGGGACAGCAGGGGGACAGTGGGGGGACATCAGTGGGGACAACGGGGTGGGGACAGTGACACCTGTGGGGACAGCGGGACTGGAGCCGGATCACCTGCAGGGACAGCGGGGAGGACAGTGGGGACATCAGTGGGGACACGGGGGACACTGGGGACAGCGGGGACGGGGACACCTGGGGGGACAGCGGGACTGGAGCCAGCTCAGCTGGGGCAGGGGACACCGAGGGGTCACGGGGACACTGAAACCTGGGGGGGGGGGGGGACAATGGGACCCCGAAATGGGGGAGGAATGGGGGGGGGCAGGGGACCCCAGAGAAGGGGGGACAGGCGGACGGGGGGACACGGGGCGTCACTGGGGACAGCCAGGGATCTGGGGGGAGCGGGGACCCTGCTGGGGGGGGCACCAGGGACTGGGGGGGGGGGACCCGGTTTTGGGGTGCCCCGGGCTCGGGGTCGCTCACGTGGGGGTGGGGCTCCATCTCCCGCAGGGCCTTGATCTCGCGCAGGGTCTGGGGGGGCACCCCGTCCTCGGGCCGCCGCAGGGGCACCTTCTTGAGGGCCACCAGCTCCCCGGTCTGGGGGGGACACGGCGGTCAGCGCGGCCCCGCGCCCCCGGCCCCGCAGCCCGGCCCCGCAGCCCGGCCCCGCGGCCCCACAGACCGGCCCCGCAGCCCGGCCCCCCGGCCCCGCAGGCCGGCCCCACAGCCCGGCCCCCGGCCGCACCTCCCGGTGCTTGGCCTTGAACACGACGCCGTGCGCGCCCTCCCCGATGCGGCCCAGCACCAGGTACTGCTCCATGCTGGTGCCGCGGGGCATTGTGGGCCGGAGTCGGACCTCCACCGGCCCACAATGCCCCGCGCGGCGCCCGCGGCACCTGGTTGTCATGGCGATAGGCCCCGCCCCTGACAACCAGCCCGCGCAATAGCCAATCGCCACCCGCTCGGCGCCGTTAGGCCCCGCCCCTAGCAACGCGCTCCCTGGCAACAGGCCACGCCCCTAGCAGCGCCTCGCGGCATCCTAAGAAACCCCGCCCCTAACAACCCGGTCAGGCCCCGCCCCTAGCAACGCGACCGCCCCTAGCAACACGGGCCAGAGCCCGGCAACGAAGCCCCGCCCGTAGCAACAGAGCCCCGCCCCTTAGCAACCAGGCCCCGCCCCCCCGGCATCCCCCGCTCCCCGGCAACCGCGCCCCGCCCTTAGCAACGGCCGCCCCGTCGCGCGCCGCCATTTGGCCGCGCTGCGCTCTGATTGGTCAGCGCCGCCGCGCGGGGAGGGGACGGCGGGCGCCGATTGGTGGGCGCGGAGGCTCCGCCCCTTTCCCTTAGGCGGGCGGGCGGCGGCGCCGGGCGAGGCGCGGGCGGGGGATTTTGGGGGGTTTTGGGTTTTTTTTGGGGTGTCCCGGCACGCAGCGGGCCCCGCTCGGGTCGGGATGGCGGCGTTGCCTCCGCGAGAGTTCGCGGCGCAGGTGCTGCCCGGCTGCGTGGTGCCCACGGCGCGCCAGGGCCTGGCCCAGCTCTGGCCGCTGCTGCTGCTTTGCCTCGGGGCGCGGCTGCTGCACCGGCTGCGTGAGTGGGGCCGGAGGCGGGACGGGCCTGGGGGGGACACCGAGGGGCTGGGGGAACCGGGGCTCTGGGGAGGCCGGAGGGCTGGGGGGCTCCGGGCGACAAGGGGGGTCTGGGGATCTGGGGGTTCCGGGAGTCGGGGGGTCCGGGGTGTCCGGGGGGTTCTGGGGGTCCGGGGGTTTCCGGGGATCTGGGGGTTCCAGGG
Organism: Vidua chalybeata; assembly: GCF_026979565.1. NCBI lineage: Eukaryota > Metazoa > Chordata > Aves > Passeriformes > Viduidae > Vidua > Vidua chalybeata. The sequence continues at coordinate 1,641,165 of NC_071561.1, forward strand.
GGTCCGGGGGGCTCCTGGGTCCGGGGGCTTCTGGGGGTTCCGGGGATCTGGGGCTCTGGGGCGGTCCGGGGGGTTCCGGGGCTCTGGGGGAGTCGGGGGCATCTGGAGGGCCCCCGGTGCTGCCGCGGCTCCGTGAGGGGCCGGGGCTCCGGGAAGGGTTCGGGGGCAGGGGAACATGCGGGGGTCTGGGCGAATCGGGGGGTCCCGGGGCTTTGGGGGGCTGGGAGGGTCTGGGAATTTCGGGGTCTGGGGGCGCCCTGGGCGGCCGAGCGGACTGGAGGGGTCGGGAGGAGCTGGGGGGTCAGGGGGGTCCGGATGGGTCCCAGGCTCTGGGGGCTCGGGGGAATGCGGGGGGCGGGGGGAATCGGGGGTCTGGGGAGGGGTCCGGGGGTAGCGCAGGGGTTTGGGTGAGGGGACACACGGGGGTTGGGTGAGGGGACACTGCGGGGATTGGGTGAGAGGACACCCGGGGTTTGGGGGTGTTCCCACTTTGGGGTGAGGGGACACCCGGGGTTTGGGTGAGGGGACACCCGGGGGTTCTGAGGTTTTGGGTGGGGGGTCTCTCGTTTGCGGGGCTGTTGCTGGTTTGGGGTGAGGGGACACCCAGGGTTTGGGGTGAGGGGACACCCGGGGTTTGGGGGTGTTCAGGGTTTGGGGAGAGGGTACACCCAGGGTTTGGGTGAGGGGACACCACCCAGGGTTTGGGGTGAGGGGTCACACGGGGGTTCTGGGGTTTTGGGTGAGGGGTCTCTCATTTGTGGGGCTGTTGCCGGTTTTGGGTGAGGGGTCCCCAGGGTTTCGGGATGTTGCCGGTTTTGGGTGAGGGGATCCCCAGGGTTTCGGGATGTTGCTGGTTTTGGGTGAGGGGATCCCCAGGGTTTTGGGGTGTTGCCGGTTTTGGGGCGCTACCCTGACCCCCCTGTGGCACAGCCCTGCCGCGGGGGGGGAAGCACGCGGGGGCGGCGGCCGGGGGGCTCCTGGCCCTGCACCATTTCTTCGGGGCCCAGGCGCTGTGGGTGGCCCTGCTGAGCGGGCTCTGCGTCCTCACCCTGCTCCTGAGCCGGGCCCGCGCCCACAGGGGGCTCTGCCTCGCCCTGGCCGCCCTCAGCTACCTGCTCATGGGGTACGGGCACTGGGAGGCACTGGGAGGCACTGGGAGGCACTGGGAGGAGGTTAGGGGTGATTTGGGGGCACTGGGAGGGGGACTGGGAGCACTGGGGAGCACTGGGAAGCACTGGGAGGGGGGTTGGGGGTGATTTGGGGGCACTGGGAGGGGCTCCAGGGGGTTCTGCCTCGCCCTGGCTGCTCTCAGCTACCTGCTTGTGGGGTTCAGCATGCTGGGAGGGACTGGGACGGGGTTTGGGGGTACTGGGAGGGGGTTTGGGTGGACTGGGAGAGGGGTTGGGGGCACTGGGAGGGGGTTTGGGGCACTGGGAGGATGCTGGAAGCAGGGGGAAGATGAACTGGGTGGAAGTTGAGAAGAACTGGGAGTGACTGGAAAGGATTGAGAGCATTGACTGGGAGGGAGATCGGGGCACTGGGATGAACTGGGGGGTTGATGGCGTTGAACTGGGAGTGACTGGGAGCCCCCCCAGGGAGCTGCACATGGTGGACACGGTCACGTGGCACAAGATGCGAGGTGAGACCCCCCCCAGGACCCCCAGATCCCCCCCAGCCCCACAGGCCCCATTCCCCTCCCCCACGTCTTGGGGATCCCTCCAGTTTGGGGGTCCCCCCTGATTTTGGGGTCCCCCAGGGGCAGAAATGGTTGTGAGGATGAGACCTCCCCCTCCCCTCTCCCATTTTGGGACCCCCAGTTCCTTCCCCGGGGGATGTGGGGCCCACCCCGATTTAGGGGTCCCCTCTGATTTTGGGGTGCTCGCTTATTTTGGGGTCCCCCCTGATTTTGGGGTGCCTCCCGATTTTGGGGTGCCCCTCGATGTTGGGGTTCTCTCTGATGTTGAGTTCCCCCCCGACATTGGGATCCCCCCAATGTTGGGGTCCCCCCGATGTGGGGGTGCCCCTGATGCGGGTCCCCGGTGTTGGGGTTCCCTGGTGTCGGGGTGTCCCGACCTGATGTTGGGGTCCCCCCTGACGTGGGTTCCCCAGTGTCGGGGTCCCCCTGGTGTCGGGGTCCCCCCTGATGTCGGGGTTCCCCTGGTGTCAGGGTCGCCCCAATGTCGGGGTCCCCGCTGTGGGGTCCCCCCTGACGTGGGGCTGCCCTGTCGGTGCAGGGGCACAGATGGTGGTGGCCATGAAGGCCGTGTCGCTGGGCTTTGACCTGGACCGCGGGGCCGGCGGGGCGGGCGCGGCCGAGCCCAGCCCCGCGCAGGTCCTGGGCTACCTCTGCTCGCCCGGCTCCGTGGTCTTCGGGCCCTGGGAGCCCTTCGGCGCCTACCTGAGATCCGTGGAGGGGCCGCCCCTGGTGCGGGGGAAAACGGCATCTGGGGGGAAACGGGGATTTGGGGGAGTTTGGGGGTTTGGGGGAGTTTGGGGAAATGGGGATTTGGGGGAAGTAGGGATTTGGGGGAGTTTGGGGGAAATGGGGATTTGGGGAAAGTGGGGATTTGGGGGAGTTTGGGTGAAATGGGGATTTGGGGGAGTTTTGGGGGGAATGGGGAAATGGAGGGATTTGGGGAGGTTGGGGGGAAATGGGGGTTTGGGGGGAAATAGGGGATTTGGGGAACAATGGGGATTTGGGGGAAATGAGGAGTTTGGGGGAAATGGGGATTTGGGGGAGTTTGGGGGAAAAACGGGGATTTGGGGGAGTTTGGGGGAAATGAGGGTTTGGGGGGAAAAACAGGGATTTGGAGGGAATAGGGATTTGGGAGAAATGGGGATTTGGGAGGATTTGGGGGAGTTTGGGGGGAAATGGGGGATTTGGGGGAACTGGGGAGTTTGGTGGGAAGAGGGGGATTGGGGGGCTTTGAGGAGCAGAGGGGGATTTGGGGGGGCACTAAGGGGGGTGGGCAGGTTTGGGGGCACCGAGGGTTTGGGGGGTTGGAGGGGACAGGGATGGGGGTTGGGGGGGCTGAGAAGGTTTGGGGGGGCCGGGGGGGTGAGGGGTGTCAGGGGGTGCTGGCATTTGGGGTCTCTGGGGGTGTCTGGGAGGGGACGGGTGTCCGTGTGTCTGTCTGTGGGGTGTCAGTGAGTCTGTGTGTCCGTCTCCATGTGTGTCCCTGTGTCTGTCTGTCTCTGTGTCTATCCCTATATCCCTGTCCCTGTTTGTCTGTCCCTGTGTCCCTGTCCGTGTGTCTGTCCCTGTCCCTGTGTCTGTCCCTGTTCCTGTGTCCCTGTGTCCCTGTGTCCCTGTGTCCCTGTGTCCCTGTCCGTGTGTCCCTGTCCATGTGTTCCTGTGTCTGTTCCTGTCTCTATATCCCTGTGTCTGTCCTTGTCCCTGTGTCCCTGTCCATGTGTCCCTGTGTCTGTCTCTGTGTCCATGTCCCTGTCCCTGTGTCCCTGTCCTTGTGTCCCTGTTCCTGTCCCTGTGTCTGTCCTTGTCCCTGTGTCTGTCCCTGTCCCTGTGTCCCTGTTCCTGTCCCTGTGTCCTTGTCCCTGTGTCTGTCCCTGTCCCTGTGTCCCTGTTCCTGTCCCTGTGTCTGTCCCTGTCCCTGTGTCCCTGTCCGTGTGTCCCTGTTCTGTCCGTGTGTCTGTCCCTCTGTCCGTGTGTCTGTCCCTGTCCCTGTATCCCTGTCCGTGTCCGTGCCCCTGTGTCCCAGTCCCTGTCCGTGTGTCTGTCCCTGTCCGTGTGTCTGTCCCTGTGTCCCTGTGTCCCTGTGTCCCTGTTCCTGTCCCTGTGTCTGTCCCTGTCCCTGTGTCCCTGTGTCTGTCCCTGTCCCTGTGTCCCTGTCCGTGTGTCCTTGTCCCTGTCCGTGTGTCCCTGTTCTGTCCGTGTGTCTGTCCCTGTGTCCGTGTGTCCCTGTCTGTGTGTCTGTCCCTGTCCCTGTGTCCCTGTGTCTGTCCCTGTCCCTGTGTCCCTGTCCGTGTGTCCTTGTCCCTGTCCGTGTGTCCCTGTTCTGTCCGTGTGTCTGTCCCTGTGTCCGTGTGTCCCTGTCCGTGTGTCTGTCCCTGTCCGTGTGTCTGTCCGTGTCCGTGCCCTGACCCCTCGGTGTCCCCAGAGCGTGGCCTGGGCGCGGAAGGGGCTGCGGAGCCTGGGGCTGGCCCTGCTCTGCCTCCTGGTCAGCACCTGCCTGGCGCCCTTCCTGTTCTCCAGCCTGCTGCCCCTCTACGGGGCGCGGGCCCTGCGCAGGTGGGACCCCAACACCCCAAAACGTGCTCAAAATATCCCCCAATCCCCCCAAATATCCCCAACCCCCCAAATATCCCCAAATGCCCCCAAATATCCCCCAATCCCCCCAAATATCCCCCAATCCCCCAAATATCCCCCAATCCCCCCAAATATCCCCAACCCCCCAAGTATCCCCAAATCCCCCCAAAATATCCCCAAATCCCCCCAAATATCCCCAGCCCCCCAAATATCCCCCAAATCCCCCCAAATATCCCCAAATCCCCCCAAATATCCCCCAATCCCCCAAATATCCCCCAATCCCCCCAAATATCCCCAACCCCCCAAATATCCCCAAATGCCCCCAAGTATCCCCAAATCCCCCCAAAATATCCCCAAATCCCCCCAAATATCCCCAGCCCCCCAAATATCCCCCAATCCCCCCAAATATCCCCAAATCCCCCCAAATATCCCCAAATCTCCCTGAAATATCCCTAAATCCCCCCAAAATATCCCCCAAATCCCCCCAAATATCCCCAAATCCCCCCAAATATCCCCAAATATCCCCAAATCCCCCAAGTATCCCCAAATCCCCCCAAAATATCCCCCAAATCCCCCCATATATCCCCCAAATCCCCCCAAATATCCCCAAATCCCCCCAAGTATCCCCAAATCCCCCCAAATCCCACCAAAACCTCCAAATACCCTCCAAATCACCCCAAAATCCCCCAAAATATCCCCCAAACCCTCCAAAATAGCCCCAAAATCCCCCCCCCCCCAATCCCCCCAAATCCCCCCACAATCTTCCCCACAATCCCCCCAGGACATCCCAAAATCCTCCCCCAGAATCCCCCCTCAAATCCCCTCCAAACCCTCCCCAGGCTCAAACCTCCCAAGGCTCCCCCAAATCTTCCTGGGGATCCCCACCCTCCTGGGACCCTCTAAACTCCCCCAGGGACCCCCAAAACCCTCCCAAGAGCCCCCCAAACCCCAATGATCCCCAAACTGTACCGAGGGCCCCAAAAACCTCCTGGGGGACCCTAAATCCCTTTCCAGGATCCCCAAAATCCCATGGGGACCTCCCAGCCATAGTGGGAACCCCTGAACATCCCCTGGGGACCCCAAATCCTCCCCAGGGACCCCCAAAATCCCCCAGAACTTTCCAGCCCCCCCTCACTGATCTCTCTGTTCCCCCGGTGCTGCCCAGGAGCGTCTTGGCCAGGTGAGGGGGATTTGGGGGGCCCAGGGGGGTTTAGGGGGCCCAAAAAGGGTTTGGGGTGGGAATGAGACAGGAATGGGATATTTAGGGATTGGGGGGGGGGGGGATTTGGAGGGTCCTGGGGGGTTTGGGGGAGCCCGAGGGGATTTGTGGGGTTCCTGGGAGGGTGTGGGGATTTGGGGGGGGTATAGGGGGGATCTGGGGGATGGGGGGGACATGGAGGGGACATGAGATGGGGGGTGGCACCTAAATGTGTGTCCCCCCCATCCTCCCTGTGGTCCTCAAACCCCCCCCCCATATCCCCCAAATCCTCTCCCAAACCCCCCATATCCCCCAAATCCCCTTCCAAACCCCCCATATCCCCAAATCCCATCCCAACACCCCCAAATCCCCTCCCAACCCCTCCATGTCACCCCCAAATCCCTCAATCCCTCCCAATCCCCCAAAACTCCCTCCTGTTCCCTCAAACTCCCCCAATTCCCCACCAATTCCCCCAAATCTCCCCAAACCCTGAACTCCCCCAAATCCCCCCAAACCCTGAACTCCCCTAAATCCCCTCCAAACCCCAAAATCCTCCAAATCTCCCCAAACCCTGAACTCCCCCAAATCCCCTCCAAACCCCAAACTCCTCCAAATCTCCCCAAATCCTGAACTCCCCCAAATCCCCTCCAATCCCTGAACTCCCCCTTTTCCCCAAAATCTCCCCAAACCCTGCACTCCCTCAAATCCCTCCAAACTCCCCCAAACTCCCCCAAATCCCCCCAAACCCCAAATGCCGCCGTTTCCCAAAAATCCCCCCAAACCCTGAACTGTCCCATTTCCCTCCAAATCCGCCCCAAACCCCTCGTGTCCCCCCCTGTCCCCCCTGGCCCCGGTCTCGGCCGTAGGTGGCTCCGTGCCTACGAGAGCGCCCTCTCGTTCCACTTCAGTAACTACTTCGTGGCCTTCCTGTCCGAGGCCACGGCCACGCTGGCCGGCTCCGGGGCCACCGTGCGCCACGAGCACCTGCACTGGTGAGGGACAGCGACGCTGCGGGGACAGCGACTGCACCCCCTGTGACAGTGACCCCTCTGTGTGACACTGACCTGTGTGACACTGAGCTGTGTGTGACAGTGTGACACTGACCTGTGTGACAGTGTGACTGACCCGTGTGTGACACTGACCTGTGTGTGACACTGATCCCTGTGTGACACTGACCTGTGTGACACTGAACTGTGTGTGACAGTGTGACAGTGACCTGTGTGACAGTGTGACACTGACCTGTGTGACACTGACCTGTGTGTGACACTGATCCCTGTGTGACACTGACCTGTGTGACAATGTGACACTGACCCCTGTGTGACACTGACCCAAGTGTGACAGTGTGACACTGACCTGTGTGACAGTGTGACACTGACCTGTGTGACACTGACCTGTGTGTGACACTGATCCCTGTGTGACACTGACCTGTGTGACAATGTGACACTGACCCCTGTGTGACACTGACCCAAGTGTGACAGTGTGACACTGACCTGTGTGACAGTGTGACACTGACATGTGTGACACTGACCTGTGTGACACCGACCTGTGTGACAGTGTGAAACAGACCTGTGTGTGACACTGACCTGTGTGACAGTGACCTGTGTGACAGTGTGACACTGACCTGTGTGACACTGACCTGTGTGACAGTGACCTGTGTGTGACAGTGTGACACTGACCTGTGTGACACTGACCCGTGTGACAGTGCGACTGACCCGTGTGTGACACTGACCCGTGTGTGACAGTGTGACACTGACCTGTGTGTGACACTGACCTGTGTGACAGTGTGACTGACCCCTGTGTGACACTGACCCATGTGTGACAGTGTGACACTGACCTGTGTGTGACACTGACCTGTGTGTGACACTGACCTGTGTGACATTGACCCCTGTGTGACACTGACCTGTGTGACACTGACCTGTGTGTGACACTGACCCGTGTGTGACACTGACCTGTGTGACATTGACCCCTGTGTGACACTGACCCCTGTGTGACACTGACCTGTGTGTGACACTGACCTGTGTGACACTGACCTGTGTGTGACACTGACCTGTGTGTGACACTGACCCGTGTGACACTGACCCCTGTGTGACACTGACCTCTGTGTGACACTGACCTGTGTGTGACACTGACCTCTGTGTGACACTGACCAGTGTGTGACACTGACCTGTGTGTGACAGTGTGACACTGACCTGTGTGTGACACTGACCTGTGTGACATTGACCCTTGTGTGACACTGACCTCTGTGTGACACTGACCTGTGTGTGACACTGACCTGTGTGACACTGACCTGTGTGTGACACTGACCTCTGTGTGACACTGACCTGTGTGTGACACTGACCTCTGTGTGACAGTGTGACACTGACCTGTGTGTGACACTGACCTGTGTGTGACAGTGTGACACTGACCTCTGTGTGACACTAACCCGTGTGACACTAATCCCTCTGTGTGACACTGACAGTGTGACACTGATCCATGTGTGACACTAACCCGTGTGTGACACTGTGACACTGATCCCTTTGTGACACTGACAGTGTGACACTGATCCCTGTGTGACAACGTGGCACTGTCCCTGTGACCCCCATGTGAACACTGTCCTCCCATGTCACCCTGTCCCCTCGTGTCACATTGCCTTGTGACCCCCCCATGACACCCTGTCCCCCCTGTGTCACACTGTCCCTCCTGTGTCACTGTGTCCCCTCTGTGTCACCCTGTCCCTGTGTCACCGTGTCCCCGTGTGTCCCCAGGGACCTGGCCGTGTCCCGGCCCCTGCGGGTGGAGCTGCCGCGCTCCATGGCCGAGGTGGTGACAAACTGGAACCTGCCCATGTCCCGCTGGCTGCACACCTGTGAGCACGGGGCACTGGGGGCACTGGGGGGGACTGGGGGCACTGGGACTGGGAGGGATGGAGGGGGCCTGGAGCCCATACTGGTGTGACTGGTGTCATGGATGGTACTGGTGTTACTGGTGGGACTGGTGTTACTGGTGGGACTGGTGTGACTGGTGTGACTGGTGTTACTGGTGTGACTGGTGTTACTGGTGTGACTGGTGTTACTGGTGGGACTGGTGTGACTGGTGTGACTGGTGTTACTGGTGTGACTGGTGTTACTGGTGGGACTGGTGTGACTGGTGTGACTGGTGTTACTGGTGTGACTGGTGTTACTGGTGGGACTGGTGTGACTGGTGTTACTGGTGGGACTGGTGTGACTGGTGTCCCGTGCAGACGTGTTCCAGACTGCTCGCTGCCTGGGCACCTTCGCCGCCGTGCTGGGCACCTACGCGGCCAGCGCCCTGCTGCACGTGAGGGACCCCAAAACCACCCCAAAAACCCCAAAAACCACCCCAAAAACCACCCCAGCGCCCTGCTGCATGTGAGGGACCCCAAAACCACCCCAAAAACCCCCCCAAAAACCACCCCAGCGCCCTGCTGCATGTGAGGGACCCCAAAACCCCCCAAAAAACACCCCAAAAACCACCCCAGCACCCTGCTGCACGTGAGGGACCCCAAAACCACCCTAACCCCCCCACAAACCATCCCAAAAACCACCCCAAAACCCCCAAAACACCCCAAAAATCACCCCAGCGCCGTTCTGCATGTGAGGGACCCCAAAACCACCCCAACCCCCCCAGACCCCCAAATTCCCCCTCAAAACACCCCAAAAAGACCCCAAAACCCTCAAAAACACCCCAAAAACCCCCCAGCGCCCGCTGCACATACCCCACCCATGTCCCCTGCAACGAGACCCCCACGACCCCCCAAAGCCCTCCAGACCCCCCAAAACGCCCCAGACCCCCCAAAGCCCCCTGGACCCCCCCAAACCCCCCAGACACCCCAAAAGCCCCCTGGACTCCCCCAAGAGTCCCCTGGACCCCCCAATCCAGCAAGCCCCCAGAAAATCCCCCACACCCCCCCAATCCATCAAGGACCCCCCAAAAATCCCCCCGGACCCCCCCAAAGCCCCCCGGACCCCCTGCAGCCCCGTGTCCCCCCAGGGCCTCAGTTTCCACCTGGCCGCTGTGCTGCTCTCCCTGGGCCTCATCACCTACGCCGAGCACGGTCAGTGGTGGCCCTTTAAGGGGCGGGGCCACATGGGGTTCAGTGTGGGAGGGGCTTAACGGGTGATGTAAATGTGGGTGTGGCCTAAAGGTGTGGGTGGGGCTTCAATGCTGCGATTGAGGTGTGGGTGGGGCCAGGGGTGGGGCTTATGGCATTGGGACTTGAATTCTGTGGGTGGAGCCTGCACTGGTGGGTGGGGCTATGAGGGATCTGGGTGGAGCCTGCAGTGATGGGCAGGGCTGTGAGGCTGTGGGTGGAGCCTGTTGGTGATGGGCGGGTCTATAAGGGTGTGGGTGGAGACTGCATTGATGGGCGGGGCTATAAAGACTGTGGGTGGAGCCTGTTGGTGATGGGCAGGGCTATGACGTGAGTGTAGCCTCCAGTGATGGGCGGGGCTATGGAGTGTGGGTGGAGCCTGCACTGGTGGGCCGGGCTGTGTGTGGGTGAGGCCTGCAGTGATGGGCGGGGCTGTGAGGGTGTGGGTGGAGCATGCAGTGATGGGCGGGGCTGTAAGGACTGTGGGTGGAGCCTGCAGTGATGGGCAGGGCTATGAGGATGTGGGTGGAGCCTGTAGTGATAGGCGGGGCTATAATGACTGTGGGTGGGGCCTGTAGTGATGGGCGGGGCTATGAGGATGTGGGTGGAGCCCACACTGATGGACAGGTCTGTGAGGTGTGGGTGGAGCCTATTGGTGATAGGCGGGGCCATGAGGGCATGGGCGGAGCCTGTTGGTGATGGGCGGGGCTGTGAGGTATGGGTGGAGCCTGTTGGTGATGGGCGGGGCCATGAGGGTGTGGGCGGAGCCTGTTGGTGATAGGCGGGGCCATGAGGGTGTGGGCGGAACTTGCAGTGATGGGCAGTGTCAATGGGTGTGGCCTGCAGTGGGCGTGGCCTCGCTAACCCCGCCCTCCCCGCCCAGCCCTGAGGCAGCGCCTGGCCGCCATCTTTGACGCCTGCGTGCTGTCCAAGCGCTGCCCCCCGCGCTGCAGCCACCGCCACAAGGACGTGAGACGGGAGGACCGGGGGTCCCTGTGGGGGGCTCCGGGGTGGTCTGGGGGTGATAAGGGGCAAAATGGGGGCGTGGAGGGCAGGATGGGGCTTTGGGGATCCCGTGGGGGGAGGGCAGAGGGTCTGGGGGGCTCTGAGGGGATCTGGGGGAGGGCTGGGGGTCCCTGGGGGCACAGCAAGGGGCTTCAGGGGTCCTGCAGGTTCTCTGGGGGATTTGGGGGTTCCTTGGGGCTCTTGGAAAGTTTTTGGGGTCCCTCAGCCACTGTGGGTGTGGGCTCTGAACAGGAGGGATCTGGGGGGCCCCTGAAGGTTTTTGGGGTCCCTCAGACGCTGTGGGTGCGGGCTCTGTACAGGAAGGATCTGGGGGGGCCCCTGAAGGTTTCTGGGGTCCCTGAAGGTTTTTGGGGTCCCTCAGACGCTGTGGGTGTGGGCTCTGAACAGGGAGGATCTGGGGGGCCCCTGAAGGTTTTTGGGGTCCCTGAAGGTTTTTGGGGTCCCGCAGACGCTGTGGGTGCGGGCTCTGAACATGGCCCTGGGCGCCCTGACCCTGTTCCACCTGTCCTACCTGGGCGCCCTGTTCGATGTGGAGGCTGAGGACGCCGTGGAGGAGCAGGTGGGACCCCCGACCCCCCCAAAGCCCCCCCAAGATTTGGGGTCGCTCTGAGCCTGACGCCGCCTCGTCCCCTCAGGGATACGGCATGGCCTACACGGTGCGCAAGTGGTCGGAGCTGAACTGGGCCAGCCACTGGGTGACGCTGGGCTGCTGGGTGCTGGCCCGGCTGCTGCGCTGAGGCTCCGGGAGGGCACTGGGAGCGACCGGGGGGAACTGGGAACACTGGGAGGAACTGGGAGCGGCTGGGAGGACCGGGCGCCACAGAGAGAGCGGCCGTTCCGCCGCGCGGGGACCGCTCCGCGCCGCCGGAAGCGCCTCTCGATGGTCCCGACTTCCCCTTCGCGGGGTTTCCCGCCCTTCCTCGGGCGGAAGTGGCGCCGTGCGACCGCTCTGGGACCAATAAAGCCTCGCCTCGATGGTTCCTGTCAATCATTGCCGGGCAGCCAATGGGAGCGCGGGGGGGGCGGAGCCCCCTGGCGATGGCGCGGAGCCAAAACTTTGACCAAAATTCTCTTCATTCACCCCAAAAGCGCGCGGGGGGGGCCCTATAGGGACCTTGGGGGGGCCCTATAGCCCCCGGGAGAGGGGAGCGGCCATAGGGCTCCTATGGGGACCAGGAGTGTCCCCGAGTTCCCTATAGGGACGGGGGGGTCCATACGGCCCCTATAGGGACTGGGGGGAGCGGTCCCTATAGCCCCCGCGAGGGGGGGCGGCCATATGGCGGCTATAGGGACTGAGGGGTCCCTGCAGAGCCCCGCCGGGGGACACGGCCCTCTAGAGCCTGCGGGGGAAGGGGAGGGTCCGTATGGATCCTATAGCGCCCCGCAGGGCCCCAGGCAGTCCCTATAGGGCCCGGGGGGCGCTCGGTGCCGTCAGGTGCCCTTGTCCTTGTTGGGAGACCTGCAAGAGAGAGAGACCCCACAGGGCCCCTATGGATCCTGTACGGCCTGGGCAGGGCCGGCTGCTGCTACAGGGGCTGGGCAGAGCTGGGGGGATCCTGCACGGCCCTGGGTGGGGCCTCTGGCATCCAGGAGGGACCCTATGGATCCCATATGGCCCGGGGGGTGTACCCTAAGGATGCTGTATGGCCCGGGGGTGTCCCCTATGGATCCCATATGGCCCGGGGGGTGTACCCTAAGGATCCTGTATGGCCCGGGGGTGTCCCCTATGGATCCCATATAGCCCGAGGGGTGTCCTCTATGGATCCTATAGGACCGGGGGGTGTCCCCTATGGATCCCATATACCCGAGGGGTGTCCTCTATGGATCCTATAGGACCGGGGGGGGGGTGTCCCCTATGGATCCCATATGGCCCGGGGCAGTCCCCTATAGCTCCCAGCCCGTGTTAGTGTGTTAGTGCCCCTCCCCCGGCACGCTCCGTTAACCAAATCCGCCTTTATTAGCCCCAAATCTCGTTAAAAACGCGCCCGGCCCCTCCCCCCCTACAAAATCTGTACATCCGGCCCCTCCCCCACCGGGCGGGGGGGGCGAGGGGGGGAGGGGATCCCCACAGAGGGGCCGGGGTCCCGATGAGCCCCTCATTAACCCTTCATTAACTGCATTAACCCTGCCGGCCTCATTAACCTCTGACCTCATTAACCCTGCCGGCCTCATTAACCTCTGACCTCATTAATCTCCACCTTGGGGTCCCCCAGCACCCAATGAGCCTTAATGAGCCGCCACCAATTAATGAGCATTAACGAGCTCCCCATCTCCTAAGGAGCCTTAACGAGTCCCTGCCACCCAAACAAGGCCAAGATCGGGGTCCCCTCCTGCTGACCCTGGAGCTCCTCTACCCTAATGAGCACTAACGAGCACTAATGAGCTCTAATGAGCCTCTGCCACCTGCTGACCCCACAGCTGCTGACCCCACAGCTGCTGACCCCACAGCTGGGTCCCCTCACCTGCTGACCCCTCACCTGCTGACCCCACAGCTGAGTTCCCACAGCTGGGTCCCCACAGCTGCTGACCCCACAGCTGGGTTCCCTCACCTGCTGACCCCTCACCTGCTGACCCCACAGCTGCTGACCCCACACCCGGGTCCCCGCCCCGCTCGCGGCCCCCCCACGCCCTCCCCCTCCCGGTGGTCACCCCAGGTGTCCCCGTCCCTAGGGCCCCACTGACTTGCCGCTGTCCTGGCCGCGGTTGCCGGGCTGGCCGCCGCGGGGCCGCCCGTAGAGCACCACGGCGGCCAGGACCATGGCGGTGCCGGCCAGGAAGGGCGCGCGCGCGGCCGGAAGCCGAACAGGTGCGCCGAGGCGGCCGTGGAGGCCAGGATGGACAGCGCCGTGGCGAAGCCCTTGAGGATGTTGTCGGCGTAGCGGACCACCACGGCCACCAGCAGCCCCCCGGCCGCCTGGTTGACCACCACGGCCCACACGGCGCCGTTGTAGCCGTAGAAGAAGCCAAGCGCGGCCACGGCCGGGCCCTCGGCGGCCAGCATGGCGCCCAGCCCCACGGCCGTGCCCACGGCGCCCAGCTGCACGTTCCGCAGCCAGATGGAGCCGCCCGAGCGCTTCAGCAGCCGCTCGAAGTAGACGCCGGCGAAGCCCGAGGACAGGCAGGAGGCGGCCACGGCCGCCAGCCCCACGGCGTAGCTCTGCGCCGGCGCCTCGGGGCCCGGGGACGGCGCCAGCGCCGCGGCCGGGGGCACGGCCCGCGCCTGCTCCGCCTGCACCAGCGCCACCCCCGCGAAGAGCAGCGCCAGCGACAGCCACTGCAGCCGCGACAGCGCCGTGCCCAGCAGCAGCACCGAGAACAGCGCCGTGGTCAGGATCTTCAGCTGGTACGTCACCTGGGGACAGGGACAGGGACAATCACCTGGGGACAGGGACAGGGACAGGAACAGGGACAGTCACCTGGGGATGGGGACAGGGACGGGACAGTCACCTGGGGACAGGGACAGGGACAGTCACCTGGGGACAGGGACAGGGACGGAACAGTCACCTGGGGATGGGGACAGGGATGGGACAGTCACCTGGGGATAAGGACAGGGATGGGACAGTCACCTGGGGATGGGGACAGGGACAGTCACCTGCAGACAGGGACGGGACAGTCACCTGGGGATAAGGACAGGGATGGGACAGTCACCTGGGGATGGGGACAGGGACAGGGACAGTCACCTGCGGACAGGGACGGGACAGTCACCTGGGGATGGGGACAGGGACGGGACAGTCACCTGGGGATGGGGACGGGACAGTCACCTGGGGACAGGGACAGGGACAGTCACCTGGGGACAGGGACGGGACAGTCACCTGGGGACGGGGACGGGACAGTCACCTGGGGACAGGGACAGGGACAGTCACCTGGGGACGGGGACAGGGATGGGACAGTCACCTGGGGACGGGGACGGGACAGTCACCTGGGGACAGGGACGGGACAGTCACCTGGGGACGGGGACAGGGACGGGACAGTCACCTGGGGATGGGGACAGGGACGGGACAGTCACCTGGGGACAGGGACAGGACAGTCACCTGGGGATGGGGACAGGGACGGGACAGTCACCTGGGGACAGGGACGGGACAGTCACCTGGGGACGGGGACAGGGACGGGACAGTCACCTGGGGACAGGGACAGGGACAGTCACCTGGGGATGGGGACGGGACAGTCACCTGGGGACAGGGACGGGACAGTCACCTGGGGACGGGGACAGGGACGGGACAGTCACCTGGGGACAGGGACGGGACAGTCACCTGGGGATGGGGACAGTCACCTGGGGACGGGGACAGGGACGGGACAGTCACCTGGGGACAGGGACAGGGACAGTCACCTGGGGACAGGGACGGCGACAGTCACCTGGGGATGGGGACAAGGACGAGGGGACAGTCACCTGGGGACAGGGACAGTCACCTGGGGACAGCAGGGACAGGGACGGGGACAGTCACCTGGGGACAGGGACAGTGTCACCTGGGGACAGGGGGGACAGTCACCTGGGGGACAGGGACAGGGTCACCTGCAGGGACAGGGACAGTCATCTGAGGACAGCAGGGACAGGGACAGTCACCAGGAGACAGCAGGGATGGTCACCTGTGGACAGGGTCACCTGTGGGGACAGCAGGGATGGTCACCTGGGAGACAGGGACAGGATCACCTGGGAGACAGGGACAGCTGGTGACAGCAGGGACAGGGTCACCTGTGGGATGGGGACACAGTGACACAGGGACACATGGGGGACAAGAACACCTGAGGACAGGGTCACCTGCAGGGACAGGAACACCTGTGGGGACAGGGACAGGATCTGCAGCTGGTACGTCACCGGTGGGACAGCAGGGACAGGGTGACAGGGGGGCGGGGACACCTGGGGACAGGGACGAGAACAGGGTCACCTGGGGGACAGGGTCACCTGCAGGACACAGACACAGGTGTGGGAACAGGGACACGGATACTGTCACCAGCAGGGACATCAGGGATGGGGACCCTGGGCACCGCCACAGGGACATGAGGACAGGGACACTGTGAGTGTCACAGGGACACGGGGACAGGAACATGGTGACTGTCACAGGGACAGGGACACCGTGACTGACACAGGAACAGGGATAGGGTGAGTGTCACAGGGACACAGGGATAGGGTGACTGTCACAGGCACACGGGGACAGGAACACTGTGACTGTCACAGGGACACGGGGACAGGAACACTGTGACTGTCACAGGGATGCAGGGACAGGGACACCGTGACTGTCCTAGAGACAGGGACATGAGAACAGGGACACGGTGAGTGTCACAGGGATTTGGGCACAGGGACATGGTGACTGTCACAGGGACATGGTGACTGTCACAGGGACACCAGGACTGTCACAGGGATTTGGGCACAGGGACACTGTGACTATCACAGGGTCGCGGTGACTGTCCCAGGGACACAGGCACAGGGATGCTGTGACTGTCACAAGGACAGAGGGACAGGGACATCGTGACTGTCACAAGGACACAGGGACAGGGACACTGTGACTGTCCTAGAGACACGGGCACAGGGACATCATGACTGTCACAGGGATTTGAGCACAGGAACACCGTGACTGTCACAAGGACATGGGGACAGGGACATGGTGACTGTCACAGGGACACAGTGGCTGACAGAGGGATTTGAACACAGGGACATGGTGACTGTCACAGGGACACAGGGACAGGGACATGGTGACTGTCACAAGGACACAGACACAGGGACACTGTGACTGTCACAGGGATTTGAGCACAGGGACACCGTGACTGTCACAAGGACAGGGGCACAGGGACACCGTGACTGTCACAAGGACAGGGGCACAGGGACACCAGCACGGTCCCCAAGGTCCCCGAGCTGATGGCACACCCCCTGTGCCAGCTGTCCCCGTGTCCCACCTGGAAGGTGGCCGCGGGCAGGTTGGAGATGGCCACGTACTGCAGGTTGTTCTGCAGGGTGTAGATGAGGGAGGGGACAGCCAGGCGCAGCGTGTCCCCAAACTGTCCCACCACGGCCTCGTGCAGCGTCACCGCCGTCTGCCGGACACTGCCTGGGGGGACAGGGCTCAGGGACAGGGACAGGCCCGGGCCGGCCACGGCCACTCCGTCGCTGTCACCCCCACCGTGAGTCTCCCGTGTCCCCTCGTGTCCCCAGCACGAGACCCTCAAGGCCCCTCGTGTCCCCCACATCTCTGCCACTCGTCACCTTTGTCCCTCCAACGTCCCCAGTGTCCCCTGTGTCCTTGCCGTGTGACCCCTCCCAAGTCCCCTCCCCCGTGTCTCCTTCGTGTCCCATCCCCCCACCTGTGCTCACCTCAGAGCACGAGGATGGCACAGCACCAGGGGTGGCCTGTCCCCCCGTGTCCCCCCCATGTCCCCAGTGTCCCTAGCCCTGTGCCAGATGAGCAGCAGCAGAGACAGAGTCGGTGTCCCCAATGTCCCCAGTGTCCCCTAACCCTGTGCTGGATCACCAGCAGCAGGCACAGACCTGGTGTCCCCTGTGTCCCCAGTGTCCCCCATGTCTCAAATCCTCTCAATGTCCCCAATGTCCCCCATGTCCCCAACGTCTCCGTGTCCCTACCCCGGTGCTGGATGAGCAGCAGCAGCAGACCTGCTGTCCCCATTGTCCCCAATATCCCCATTGTCCCCAATGTCCCCATGTCCCTACCCTGGTGCTGGATGAGCAGCAGCAGCAGGCACAGACCTGCTGTCCCCCATGTCCATAATGTCCGCAATGTCCCTGCTGTCCCCAGTGTCCCCATGTCCCCAATGTCCCCTTGCCCCATGTCCCCGCTCACCCCGGTGCTGGATGAGCAGCAGCAGCAGGCACAGACCTGCTGTCCCCGTTGTCCCCGTTGTCCCCAGTGTCCCCGTGTCCCCCTGCCCCGCTCACCCCGGTGCTGGATGAGCAGCAGCAGCAGGCAGGCGCTGCCCTTCATGGCCTCGGCCATCACCACGGCGGTGGTGGGCAGGAAGCGCTCCCCGGGCAGGGTGCGCACGTAGCGGATGCTGAGCACCAGCGACGCGTTCTGCAGCACCAGCACGCCCAGGCTGGCGTACCTTCACCCGCCGCGACACTGCGGGGACGCGCGGGTCACCGGGCCTGGGGGACCCCCGGGCGCGGGGGCCCCGGCTCCCCGGGATGGGAACTTCCCCCGCCGGGACCCCCGGGGGTCACCTGGGCTCCCACGGTGGGACCCCCCCCACGCCCCCGGATCTGCCCCAAAGCCCTGCCTGCCCACGACCCCTCTGCCCCGCGCTCCCCAGAACCGCCCCCAGCCCCCACGGGCGCCTCCCGGCCTGCCCCATCGCTCCCCGTCCCCCGGATCCCCCAGACCCCCACGGGCGCCCCCGCCCCCGGCTCTACCCCAACCCTCCCCGCTGCCCGGACCCCCCAGGGCACCCCCAGATCCCCTCAACCCCCTGCCCTGCCCCATCCCCCAGAGCACCCCCACATCCCGGGACCCCCCAGAGCACCCCCAGATCCCCCCAGCCCATCGCCCCCCGCCCCCCAGAGCACCACCGGCCCCCCTCACCCCACAGCCCCCCTGCACCCCCCCAGCCGCCGGCCGGATCCCCCGCCCCGCAGCCCCCCCCACGGCTCTGCCCAGGCCCCCTGCCCCACGGCGCCCCCCGCCGCCCCTGCCCGTCCCCCCTCACCCGTCGCGGGCCCGCGGAGTCGCCGGAGCCTCCCCCGTCCGCCGCCCCCGGGGCCGCCATGGTGGCACCTGCACAGCAGTTTCCGCTTCCGGCCACGCCGCGGCCCCGCCCACCGAGGGGGAGCTGCTCCACCTTCGCTCGGTCCAGCCAATCCCCGCGCGCACTTTCGCTCGGCGTCCCGCCCCCTCGGCCAGTCTGACCAATCAGCGCTCGTCTCGTGCGCTTCCCGCCACCGCCTCGCGCTGGTCGCGTCTCTCTCCCTGTAAGCCACGCCTTCCTTCGTCCACAAACCAATCGCCGCTCTCCTCACCTGTCACACCCCCTTAGACCCCGCCCAGCATTCGCACCGCCTCCTCCCACTCTCAAAACCGACCAATCCTCGCCCGCCTTCCTCAGGCGTCGCCCAATCAGCGCCCGCCGGCGGCAGGGCCGCAGCCAATCAGCGGCGGCGGCGCTCGGCGGGCCGGTGCATTCCAAGATGGCGGCGGTGCCGGGCGGCGTTCGCGGCGCTGGGACCCCGCGGCGCTGGGCCTGGACCCGTCCTGGCGCCTCACGGCCTACGGGGAACTGCGCGGCTGAGGCTGCAAAGTCCCGCAGGAGACGCTGCTCAAGCTCCGGCGGGACTGGAAGGGCAGCGCCGGGAAGAAGAGACGGAGGGGAAGGGGCGGAAGCGGAGAGCGGCGGGGCCCGGCGCTGGGTGAGAGTGGGGAGAGCCCCGGGAGGGCTGCGGGAGCCCGGGCGCTCTGGGGGGAGCTCGGAGGGGCGGCTGAGGGGGCGCTCGGGGAGCTCTCGGAGGGGGCTTGGGGGGAGCCAGGGGGGCTCAGGGACACGGCGGGGGCGCTGAGCGGCCTCGGCGCAGCCCGGAGGGCAAAGGACAGACCGGGGGGGCTCGGACACGTGAGCGGGGCACGGGGCAAAGGGCGCGGGGGGGGAGGGGAGGAGCCGGGGGGGAGGCGGGGAGGGGAGGGGCCCCCTCAGATCCGGTTCCCCCTCCCGGCAGGATCCGCGTTCCCGTCCCCATCCGGCTCTGCCCCGTCCTTGTGTCCCCCACCCTGCGGGGGCTGTGCCCCCCTGAGGGCTCAGTGCCCCCCATGACGGGCTCGGTGCCCCCCATGACGGGCTCGGTGCCCCCCCTGAGGGCTCAGTGCCCCCACTGAGGGCTCAGTGCCCCCATGATGTGCTCTGTGCCCCCCATGAGGACTCGATGCCCCCATGATGGGCTCGGTGCCCCCCCTGATGGGCTCAGTGTCCCCCATGATGGGCTCGGTCCCCCCCATGAGGGCTCAGTGCCCCCCCCGATGGGCTCAGTGCCCCCCCTGAGGGCTCAGTGCCCCCCATGATAGGCTCAGTTCCCCCATGATGGGCTCGGTCCCCCCCTGAGGGCTCGGTGCCCCCCCCTGATGGGCTCAGTGCCCCCCCTGATGGGCTCAGTGCCCCCCATGAGGGCTCAGTGCCCCCCATGATTGGCTCAGTGCCCCCCATGATGGGTTCGGTGCCCCCCATGACGGGCTCGGTGCCCCCCCTGAGGGCTCGGTGCCCCCTCTGAGGGCTCGGTGCCCCCCTCGTGCCCACAGGCATCGGGCTGGACTCGTGTGTGATCCCGCTGCGGCACGGGGGGCTCTCGCTGGTGCAGACCACCGACTTCTTCTACCCCATTATCGATGACCCCTACATGATGGTACCCCAAAAACCCCCCTGAACCCCTCTGGGACCCCGTAAATACTCCCTGCACCCCAAAATCACCCCTGGGATCCCCCAATCCCATCAGGACTCTTGAGAAACTCCAAATCACCCCCAGGGCCTTGGGAGTCCCCCTAATCCCCCCAAGGACCCAAAACCCCCCAGGGAACCCCCAAATCCCTCCAGGGGTCCCCTCAATTCTCCCCTGGCCCTTCTTGGCTCCCCAAAATCCCCCCAAGATCCTTTAGCCCTCTCCTGGGCCCCCAAATCCCCCCAAGGGCCCCCAAAATTCCCTTGTGACCCCCCCCAGTTCTATGCCAGGCTCCCCAGACCCCAACTTGGGCTTCCCTAAACCCCACCTGGGGCCTCCAAATCCCACCTGGGCACCCCCCAGTCCCACCTGGGGACCCCAAATCCCACCTGAGCATGCCAAATCATCCTCTGGGTACCCCAAATTCCACCTGGGGACCCCAAATCCCACCTGGAGACCCCCCAGTTCCACCCTGGACACCCCAAATCCCATCTGGGGACCCCAAATCCCCCCAAGGGCCCTCAAAATCCCACCTGAGGACCCCAAATCCCACCTGGGGCCTCCAAATCCCCCCCTGGGCACCTCAAATCTCATTCTGGGCACCCCAAATCCCACCTGGTTACCCCAAATCCCACCCTGGGCATGCCAAATCATCCCCTGGGTACCCCAAATCCCCCCTAGAGACCCCAAATCCCACCCTGGGCACCTCAAATCCCCCCAGGTGCCCTCAAAATCCCACCTGGGGACCCCAAATCCACTCAGAACCCCCCCAATCCTATCCTGGTCCTGCCAAATCCCACCTGGGGACCCCAAATCCCCTTCAGCCCCCCCCCCCCCCCCCCCAGATCCATCCCAAGGCTCCCAAACTCCACCTTGGACCCCCCAAACCCGTTTTGGGGCCCCCAAACACCATCAGGGTTCCCCAGTCCTGCCCTGGACCCCCCCCCCCCCAAACGCCCTCCCCCCGTTTCAGGGCCGCATCGCCTGCGCCAACGTCCTGAGCGACCTGTACGCCATGGGGGTGACAGAGTGTGACAATGTCCTGATGCTGCTGAGCGTCAGCCAGCGCATGAGCGATGAGGTGACAGGAACAGGGGACATGGGGGGGACACGGGGACACCCTGAGTGTGACAATGTCCTGATGCTGCTGAGCGTCAGCCAGCGCATGAGCGATGAGGTGACAGGAACAGGGGACATGGGGGGGACACGGGGACACCCTGAGTGTGACAATGTCCTGATGCTGCTGAGCGTCAGCCAGCGCATGAGCGACGAGGTGACAGTGACAGGGGACACGGGGACATGGGGGGGACGTGGACAGGACAGTGTGGGGACAGCAGACATGGGGGGGACACAGGGACATGGAGGGGACACAGGGACATGGAGGGGACACAGGGACATGGGGGGACAAAGGGCCATGGGCACGACAGTGGGGACACAGGGCCACGACGGGGACACAGAGACGTCAGGGGACACAGGGACATGGGGGGACACAGGGATATAGAGGGGACAGAGGGGACAGCAGACATGGGGGGGACACAGGGACATGAAGGGACACAGGGACATGACGGGGACACAGAGATGTGGGGGGACAAAGGGCCATGGGCAGGACAGTGGGGACACAGGGATATAGAGGGGACAGAGGGACGTGGACAGGACAGTGTGGGGACAGCAGACACAGGAGGACACGGGGACCATGGAGGGACACAGGGACATGACGGGGACACAGAGACGTGACGGGACACAGGGACATGGGCAGGACAGTGGGGACACAGGGACATGGAGGGACACAGGGACACGATGGGGACACAGAGACGTGAGGGGACACAGGGACATGGGGGGACACAGGGATATAGAGGGGACAGAGGGGACAGCAGACACGGGGGGACACAGGGACATGGAGGGGACACAGAGACGTGGGGGGACAAAGGGCCATGGGCAGGACAGTGGGGACACAGGGATATAGAGGGGACAGAGGAACGTGGACAGGACAGTGTGGGGACAGCAGACACAGGGGGACACAGGGACATGATGGGGACACAGAGAGGTGAGGAGGCACAGGGACATGGGGGGACACAGGGCCATGGGCAAGACAGTGGAGACACAGGGACGTGGAAAGGACACAGGGACACACCCTGAGTGTGACAATGTCCTGGTGCTGCTGAGCGTCAGCCAGCGCATGAGCGACGAGGTGACAGCGACAGGGGACACGGGGATAGAGAGGGGACAGAGGGGACAGCAGACACGAGGGGGACACAGGGACATGGAGGGGACACAGAGACGTGGGGGGACAAAGGGCCACGGGTAGGACAGTGGGGACACAGGGATATAGCGGGGACAGAGGAACGTGGACAGGACAGTGTGGGGACAGCAGACACGGAGGGATGTGGGGACATGGAGGGGACACAGGGACATGATGGGGACACAGAGATGTGATGGGACACAGGGACATGGGCAGGACAGTGGGGACACAGGGACATGGGGACACAGGGGCGTGGAGGTGACACAGGGATGTGGAGGTGACACAGGGACATAGGGAGGACACAGGGACATGGCAGGGACACGGGCAGGACAGTGGGGACAGCAGACACAGGGGGAGGCAGGTACATGGGGGTGGCAGGGGCAGGATGGTGACAGAGACAGCCTTGAGGGGACACAGGGGGACACTGGCACGGCAGGGTCACTGTGCCAGGGGGTGACAGTGACATCAGGCAGCACAGGGACACGGGGTGATGGGGGACACGTGGTGGTGACACTGACAGGGATGGGGGCTCACAGTGACACTGGGGACAGGGGTGACAGGGACGGGGGCTCACAGTGACACTGGGGACAGGGGTGACAGGGATGAGACAGGTGTATTGAGGTGGCAGGAGTAGGTCACAGGGATATGGGGGGGTGACAGGGACACAAGGGGTGACAGGGGACACTGAGAGGGTGACAGGGACACGGGGTGACAGGGGACACTGTAGGGGTGACAGGGACACTGTAGGGATGACAGGGACATGGAGTGACAGGGGTGACACTGCGTCACTGAGGCGGTGACAGGCACACAAGGGGTGACAGGCGCACAGGGGGTGACAGGGACACTGTGGGGGTAACAGGGGACACTGTAGGGGTGACAGGGACAGAGGGAGTGACAGGGACACTGAGAGGGTGACAGGGACACGGAGTGACAGGGCCGGTCGTGTCCCCCCAGGAGCGGGACAAGGTGATGCCGCTGATCATCCAGGGCTTTCGGGACGCGGCCGAGGATGGGGGGACGTCGGTGACAGGGGGACACACCGTGCTCAACCCCTGGGTCATCGTGGGGGGCGTGGCCACTGCAGTCTGTCAATCAAGCGAGTTCATCATGTGAGTGATGGGCGGGGCCACTGCCACCTGTCAATCATTTGTGTGATGGGCGGGGCCACTGCTGCCTGTCAGTCATTTGTGTGATGGGCGGGGCCACTGCTGCCTGTCAGTCATTTGTGTGATGGGTGGGGCCACTGAAGCCTGTCAATCATGTGTGTGATGGGCAGGGCCACTGCTGCCTGTCAGTCATTTGTGTGATGGGCGGGGCACTGCCACTTGTCAATCATTTGTATGATGGGCGGGGTCACTGCCAGCTGTCAATTGTGAGTGGCAGGGGCGGGGCCTGGGGCAGGGTCACTGCTGCCAATGAAAGCCATCATTGGAGTGGTGGGTGGGGCTTGGCAGGGGGTGTGGCCGTGGCAGTGGGTGTCAATCAAGTGAGGTGGGTGGGACTTGGGGACAGGGCGGGGTAGCTGCTGTCAATCAAGTGGGTTTGTCATTGTGAGTGACAGGCGGGGCTGGGGGTGGCACCTAGGGACATGGAGGCGGGGTCTGAGGGCATGGGAGCGGGGTTTGGGACATGGGGGCGGGATTTGGGACATGGGGCGGGGTTTGTGACATGGGGGCGGGGCCTGGGGCAGGGCGTGTCCCATGCTGACCCCAGCCCTGGCCAGGCCGGACAACGCCGTGCCTGGGGACGTCCTGGTGCTGACCAAGCCCCTGGGGACACACATGGCTGTCACCGCCCACCAGTGGCTGGACATGGTGAGTGACACTGGGGGCACCTGGGCGGGGACAGGCGGACACTGCGGGGGGGCCCAGAGCCAGCCCTGCGTCCCCAAGGACACCTCAGACGGGTCTGGAGACACCCAGGTGTCCCCAGAAGGAGCCACAATGGGACTAAAATGCCCCTGAGGTGTCCCCAGCGGGACCCCAAAGCCACCCCTGATGTCCCTGAGGGATGGAGCTCCCTCGCCCCGGGAGTCCCCGAGCTCCCCCCGATGTCCCCAAAGGGACCCTGAGCGCCACGGAGCTGTCCCCAAGGCGTCCCTGACGCTGTCCCCCCCGCCGTCCCCACAGCCCGAGCGCTGGAACAAGATCAAGCTGGTGGTGACGCGGGAGGAGGTGGAGCTGGCCTACCAGGAGGCCGTGGCCAGCATGGCCACGCTGAACCGCACCGGTGCGTGACACTGGGGACAAGGGCCACCCTGCAGGGCCCGGGGCATCCCAGAGCCACCGGGGTGTCCCCAGAGCCACCCCAGGGAACACAGAGCCATCGGGGGGGTCCCTAAAGCCACCCAGAGCTGTTCCTGGGTGTCCCCAGGCCATGCTGGGTGTCCCCAAAGGCCCCTGTGGGTGTCCCTGTGATGTGACATGGTCCCCACACCAGGGTGTCCCTGTGATGTGACATGGTGTCCCTGTGATGTGACACACTGTCCCACGCTGTCCCTATGAGGTGACACACTGTTCCTGTGATGTGACACGCTGTCCCCTGCTGTCCCTCGCTGTCCCTATGAGGTGACACGCTGTCCATGTGATGTGACACGCTGTCCCTGCGAGGTGACACGCTATCCCTGTGCAGTGACACACTGTCCCTCTGTGGTGACACGCTGTCCCCTGCTGTCCCTGTGTGGTGACACGCTGTCCCTCTGATGTCCCACACTGTCCCCGTGCAGTGACACATTGTCCCTATGAGGTGACACAGTGTCCCTGTGCAGTGACACGCTGTCCCCCGCTGTCCCCATGTGGAGACGCGCTGTCCCATGCTGTCCCTATGAGGTGACACGCTGTCCCTGCATGGTGACACGCTGTCCTTGTGATGTGACACACTGCCCCCTGTGGTGACATGCTGTCCCTGTGATGTGACACGCTGTCCCCCACGGTGACATGCTGTCCCTGTGATGTCCCCCGCTGTCCCCGTGATGTCCCACACTGTCCCCGTGATGTCCCCCGCTGTCCCCGTGATGTCCCACACTGTCCCTGTGATGTCCCCCGCTGTCCCTGTGATGTCCCCCGCTGTCCCTGTGATGTCCCCCGCTGTCCCCTGCTGTCCCCGTGATGTCCCACACTGTCCCTGTGATGTCCCCCGCTGTCCCCGTGATGTCCCACACTGTCCCTGTGATGTCCCCCGCTGTCCCCGTGATGTCCCACACTGTCCCCGTGATGTCCCCCGCTGTCCCCGTGATGTCCCCCGCTGTCCCCGTGATGTCCCCCGCTGTCCCTGTGATGTCCCCCGCTGTCCCCGTGATGTCCCCCGCTGTCCCCATGATGTGACACGCCGTCCCGTCCCCCAGCCGCGGGGCTGATGCGCGCCTTCGGGGCGCACGCGGCCACCGACGTGACGGGCTTCGGGGTGCTGGGGCACGCGCGCGCGCTGGCGGCGCGGCAGCGCCTGGACGTGGCCTTCGTCATCCACAACCTGCCCGTGATCGCCCGCATGGCGGCCGTCAGCAAGGCCTGCGGGGGCCGCGCGGGGCTGCTGCACGGCACCGCCCCCGAGACCTCGGGTACGGCCCCACAATGGGCTGGGGGGCCTCAAAATGGGCTGGGGGGCCTGAAAATGGGGCTGGGGGGGCTGAAAATGGGACTGGGGAGCCTGAAAATGGGGTGAGGGGCCTGAAAATGGGCTGGGGGGCCTGAAAATGGGACTGGGGGCCTGAAAATGGGGTGAGGGGCCTGAAAATGGGATTGGGGAGCCTGAAAATGGGACTGGGGAGCCTGAAAATTGGGATGGGGAGCCTGAAAATGGGGTTGGGGAGCCTGAAAATGGGATTGGGGAGCCCCATAATGGGCTGGGGAGCCCTAAATTGGGGATGGGGAGCCCCAAAATGGGATTGGGGAGCTAGAAAATGGGGTGGGGAGCCTGAAAATTGGGTGGGGGGCCTGAAAATGGGGCTGGGGAGCCTGAAAATGGGATTGGGGAGCCTGAAAATGGGACTGGGGAGCCTGAAAATGGGGTGGGGAGCCTGAAAATGGGATTGGGGTCCTGAAAATGGGGTGGGGGGCCTGAAAATGGGAGTGGGGGGCCTGAAAATGGGATTAGGGAGCCTGAAAATGGGACTGGGGAGCCTGAAAATGGGGTGGGGGGCCTGAAAATGGGGTGGGGGGCCTGAAAATGGGATTGGGGAGCCTGAAAATGGGCTGGGGGGCCTGAAAATGGGATTGGGGAGCCTGAAAATGGGATTAGGGAGCCTGAAAATGGGATTGGGGGGCCTGAAAATGGGATGGGGAGCCTGAAAATGGGATTGGGGAGCCCCATAATGGGCTGGGGAGCCCTAAATTGGGGATGGGGAGCCTGAAAATGGGATTGGGGAGCCTGAAAATGGGGCTGGGGAGCCTGAAAAATGGCATTGGGGAGCCCCATAATGGGCTGTGGAGCCCCAAAATGGGATTGGGGAGCTAGAAAATGGGGTGGGGGGCCTGAAAATGGGACTGGGGAGCCTGAAAATGGGGCTGGGGAGCCTGAAAATGGGACTGGGGAGCCTTAAAATGGGATTGGGGAGCCATAAATTTGGGATGGGGAGCCTGAAAATGGGATTGGGGAGCCTGAAAATGGGATTGGGGGGCCTGAAAATGGGATTGGGGAGCCCTAAATTGGGGATGGGGAGCCCTAAATTGGGGATGGGGAGCCTGAAAATGGGATTGGGGAGCCTGAAAATGGAATTGGGGAGCCTGAAAATGGGACTGGGGAGCCTCAAAATGGGGGTGGGGAGCCTGAAAATGGGATTGGGGAGCCCCATAATGGGCTGGGGAGCTGTAAATTGGGGATGGGGAGCCCCAAAATGGGATTGGGGAGCCTGAAAATGGGGCTGGGGGGCCTGAAAATGGGATTGGGGAGCCCCATAATGGGCTGGGGAGCCCCATAATGGGCTGGGGAGCTGTAAATTGGGGATGGGGAGCCCCAAAATGGGATTGGGGAACCCGAAAATGGGATTGGGGAGCCCCAAAATGGGGGTGCGAACCCCAAAAAGGGGAAGAGGGGCACCGGGAATGGGGATGGGGAGGCCAAAAATGAGTTTGGGGAGCCTGAAAAATAGGGGTGGGGACCCCAAAAGAGGGAAAAGGGGCACTGGGAATGAGATTGGGGAGCTGAAAATGGGATTGGGGACCCTGAAAATGGGAAAAGCGGCACTGGAAATGGGGTTGGGGACCCCAAAAAAGGAAAAGGGGCTCTGAGAATGGGGTTGGGAACCCCAAAAAAGGAAAAGGGGCTCTGGGACTGGGGTTGGGGACCCCGAAAATGGCGGGGTCGATGTGAGGGGGCACTGGGTCATCTCGGCCAGCAGGGGGCGCTGTGCATCACGGCAGGGCCTCCAGAAATGGGCTGAGAAATGCCAAAAATAGGGAGAAGGCCCTGAAAATGGGACTGGGGACCCCAGAAATGGGAGAAGGGGCGCAAAAAACGGGCTCGGGGACCCCAAAAATGGCAAAAGGGACCCTGAAAATTGAGGGGGGTGGGACTAGAGGGAGCAATGGGTCCTCCCGGCCAGCAGGGGGCGCTGCGCATCATGCAGGACCCTGGGAATGGGGAGAAACAGCCCCAAAACCGGGCAGGGAGGCTCAAAAATGAAGGGATGGATCCTGGAAATGGGACTGGGACTGCAAAAACAGAATCGGGGAGCCCAGAAATGGGGAGGGGTCCCAAGAACGGCATGGGGGACCCCAAAAATTGCGGGGGGTCAATGGAGGAGGGGGTGTTGGGTCAGCCCGGCCAGCAGGGGGCGCTATGCGCGGTGGCAGGAACCCCAAAAATGGGATAAGGGACCCTGAAAATGGGATTAGGGGTGCTAAAAATGGGATAAGAGGCCCCAAAAACAGGATAAGGGACCCCAAAAATGGAACTAGGGGTGGTAAAAATGGGATAAAAGGCCCCAAAATAGTGTAAGAGACCCCAAAAATGGGATAAAGCGCCACGAAAATGGGATAAGAGACCCTGAAAATGGAATTAGGGGTGCAAAAAACGGGATAAGAGACTCCAAAAATGGAATTAGGGCTGCTAAAAATGGGATAAGAGGCCCCAAAAACAGAGTAAGAGACCCCAAAAATGGAATCCAAAATTCGTCCCAGAAGGAGAAGGGAGGGATCCCAAAACCAGAGGGAAGAAACCCAAACTCGAAGGGGTGTTCCCCAAAACCGGGGGGCGGCATCCCCCAAACTCCTCATCTGGGATGAAACCCCTCAAGCCCCATTTCCCACTCCCCACTCCAGTTCTGGGGTGCTCGGGTTTTGGGGTACCCAGGGTTTTGGGGTGTTCCGGAGTGGTTTTGGGGTGTTTTGGGGTATTTTTGAGGTATTTTGGGGTGTCCGGGTTTTGGGGTGCCCAGGGTTTTGGGGTGCTGGGGTTTTGGAGTGTTCCAGGGTGGTTTTGGGGTGTTTTTGAGGTATTTTGGGGTGGTTTTGGGGTGCCCGGGTTTGGGGGTTCTCGTGGTTTCAGGGTGTCCGGGTTTTGGGATGCCTGTGTTTTGGGGTGCTCGGGTTTCGGGGTTTCGGGTGCCGGGATTTCAGAGTTTCGGGGTTTTAAGGTTTCAGGGTTTTGGGTTCCAGGGTTTTGGGGTGCCCGGGTTTCAGGGTGCCGGGGTTTTGGGATGCCCGAGTTTTGGGGTGCTGGGGTTCCAGGGTTCTGGGGTTTTGGGGTGCTGGGGTTTGGGGTGCCCGGGTTTTGGGATGCCCGGGTTTCGGGGCTTTGGGGTTCCAGGGTGCTGGAGTTTTGGGGTGCTGGGGTTTTGGGGTTCCACAGTTTTAGGTTTTTGGGGTGCCCGTGTTTTGGGCTTCCATGGTGCTGGAGTTTTGGGGTGCCGAGGTTTCGGGGTTTTGGGGTTCCAGGGTTCTGGGGTTTCGGGGTGCCGGGGTTTTGGGGTTCTGGAGTTTTGGGATGCCCGGGTTTTGGGGCTTTGGGGTTTCAGGGTTTGGGGGTGTTTGGGTTCCAGGGTTCTGGGGTTTCGGGGTGCCGGGGTTCTGGGGTTTTGGGGGTTCTGGAGTTTTGGGATGCCCGGGTTTCGGGGTTTTGGGGTGCCGGGGTTTTGGGATGCCCGGGTTTCGGGGTTACAGGGTGCCGAGGTTCCAGGGTGCCGGGGTTTCGGGGTGCCCGCGTGTCGGAGCTTTGGGGTTTCGGGGTGCCCGTGTTTCGGGGCTTTGGGGTTTCGGGGTGCCCGCGTGTCGGAGCTTTGGGGTTTCGGGGTGCCGGGGTTTCGGGGTGCCCGCGTTTCGGGGCTTTGGGGTTTTGGGGTGCCCGCGTTTCGGGGTGCCGCGGTGCCCTGACCGCCGTTCCCGCAGGGGGGCTGCTGGTGGTGCTGCCCCGCGCCCAGGCCGCGCGGTTCTGCGCCGAGCTGAAGGCGCCAGGCCGCGCCCCGGGGCTGCAGGCCTGGATCGTGGGCGTCGTGGAGAAGGGGCCCCGCGGCGCCCGAGTCATCGACAAACCCCGAGTGATCGAGGTGCCGCCCCGCGGGGCCCCCGACAGCCCCGGGACCCCCCCCCGGAGCCGCCCCGAGCCGCCTTCTAGGGGAGAGACCCCCCGAAAATCCCCGAATGGGGCAAATCCCAACCCTGAGACAGCTCCCGCAAAAGGGACCCCAAAGAAAACCCCGAAGTTGGGTCAGATCCCCCCAACAGAGCTGCGCCGAGCCCCCTGCTAGGGGACCCCAAAGAACCCCCCCAAAAATCCCCGGGGCTCGCTGTGGCCAAAATTCCCCCTCCCCCAAAAAAATCCCATCAAAGCTGCCCCCAAAAAAATCCAAACAAAGTCCCCCCAAATGAGGTCAACCCCCCCCCCAAAAATCCATTCAAAGTCCCCCCAAATGACATCAAACCCTCCCCCCAAAAATCCATTCAAAGTCCCCCCAAATGAGGTCAGACCCCTCCTTCCAGGGCACCCCAAAACCTCCCCAAATCTGTGCCCGACCCCCCCAGCGCTGCAGGTGAAGCTCCCACAATCCCCCTGGGGGGGGGCCCCCCAAAATCCTGACCCAGCTCTGCACATCGAGGGTCCCCCAAAATTCCCCCCCCTCCCTTTTTTGGGACCCCTCCAAGATCATCTCCCCCCCCCCGGCTCTGCCCGATGAGCAGCGGGTGGAGCCCCCCCGAGCACCCCCAAAATCCCCCCCGCGTGACGCCCCCCCCCAAAACCCCCCGCGGGGGTGGGGGAGGGCTGAGACTCCCCCTCAGTGAGGGGGGGGTTGGGGGGAACCCCCCAGAAATGGGGCAATAAACGAGATTTCAGCCAAATTCAGGGGGCCTTTATTGAGGGGGGAGGGACCCAAAATCCCGGGTGGGGTTTGGGGGTCCCCCCACATCGGAGGGGATGGTCCAGGGGGTTTGGGAGGGTGGGGGGCACCCCAGGGGGGTTCTGCGGGGATTTTGGGGCACCTCCCCCAAAAATGATCCAATCCCTGCTGTGGATCCAGAGAGGAGATTCCCAGAGGAAAATCTGGGGTTTTTTTTTGGGGTTCCCAAACCCCAGGTTGAGGCTCCGTGGGGTTTTGGGGTGCCTCAGGGGGGATTTTGGGGTGCTCCCCCCCACCTGATCCAGTCCCTGCCGTGGATCCAGAGAGGAGATGCCCAGAGGAATATTTGGGGTTTTTTGGGGGGGTTTTGGGGTTCCCCTGGATTGAGGCTCCTGGGGTGTTTTTGGGGTGCCCCGGGGGTGTTTTTGGGGCACCCTTGGGGATGGTTTTGGGGTGCCCCGGGGGTGTTTTTGGGGCACCCTTGGGGGTGTTTCTGGGGTGCCCCGGGGGTGATTTTGGGGCACCCCCGGGAGGTTTTGGGGTGCCCTCGAGGGTGTTTTTGGGGCACCCTTGGGGATGGTTTTGGGGTGCCCCGGGGGTGTTTTTGGGGCACTCTTGGGGGTGTTTTTGGGGTGCCACGGGGGTGTTTTTGGGGTGCTGGGGGGGTTTTGGGGCCCCCCTCACTTGATGCAGTCCATGACGTGGATCTGCAGCGTGTCCATGTCCGGAGCCTTGTACTGGCACTTGGGGCAGCACAGGTCGGGCCCCTCCTCGGGGGGGGGCAGGAGCCCCCCAAAACCTGCGGGGGGATGGGGGGAGGGGCACAGTCAGGCCCTGCCCCTCCCCCAGGGGGGGATTTGGGGGTCCCGGGCCCCCCCTCTGTACTCACCCCCCGCTGGGGCCGGGGCCGGGGGCGGCTCCGAGTGCCGGTTCCGCATCTCCTCCAGACGGGCCCTGGGGGCAATGGGGGGGTTGGGGGAATTTGGGGCATCAGGGCAGAATTTTGGGGGGGTCTCAGGGGGCTTTGGGGGGTCAGGGAGGGGTTGGGGGGGGCTAGTGGTTGTTTGGGGGCCGTTGGGGATTCAGGGAGATTTTGGGGGGGGCTGGGGGTTTTGGGGGGGCACCCAGAGTGTTTGGGGGAGTTGAGGGATTTTGGGGGGGTCTGGGGGATGTCAGGAAGGAGGGAGAGGGGAATGGGGGTCCCTGGGGGTGGTTTTGGGGCTTCTCAGGGCGTTTGGGGTTGTTTTCGGGGTGTTCTGGGGCAGCTTTAGAGTGGGGGCTTTTGTTGTGGCCCCCAGGGGTGTTTTGGGGAGGTTTTGGGGGGTTTGGTTGTTCCGCAGGCGGTCAGGCCGGTTGGGGGGAAATTGGGGTCTCTTGGTGCGTTTGGGGGTGGTTTTGGGGTGTTTGGGGGCGTTTTTGGGATGTTAAGGGGAGTTTTGAGGGGTTTTTGGGGTGTTTCAGGATATTTGGGGGTGGTTTTGGGGTGGTTTGGGGTGTTTCGGGGTTGTTCCAGGGTGGTTTTGGGGTGTTTTGGGGGTGTTGTAGGAGTGTTCCAGGGTGGTTTTGGGGTGTTTTGAAGTGCTCTGGGGTGTTTTTGGGCTGTTCCGGTGTGTTTTCAGGGTGTTCCGGTGTGTTTTTGGGGTGTTTCTGGGGGGTTTTTGGGGTGTTTTGGGGTGTTTCTGGGGTTTCAGTGCCCTACCGGGCCCCGTCCCCGCCGAGCCGCAGCCGCAGCTGGTTCAGCTCCTCCTGCAGAGCCTCGCGCTGCCCGTGCAGCTGCTCCCGCGCCGCGCGCTCCGCCTCGAAATCCGCACGGTAGATGTCGGCCTGGGGACACCGGCGGGTCAGGACCCCCAAACCCAACCAGGGAAACCCAAAACCCAACCAGGGAAACCCAAAACCAACTAATGAACCCCAAATCCAACCAGGGAAACCCAAACCCAACCAGGGAACCCCCAAGTCCAACCAGAAAACCCCAAAATCCAACCAGGGAATCCCAAATTCAACCAGGGAACCCCCAAACCCAACCAGGGAACCCCAAACCCAACTAGGGAACCCCAAATCCAACTAATGAACCCCAAAATCCAAATGGGGAACCCCCAAACCCAACCAGGGAACCCCAAATCCAACCAATGAACCCCAAAATCCAACCAGGGAACCCCAAACCCAACCAGGGAACCCCAAAACCCAACCAGGGAAAGCCAAAACCCAACCAGGGAACCCCAAATCCAACTAATGAACCCCAAAACCCAACCAGGGAACCCCAAAATCCAACCAGGGAACCCCCAAATCCAACCAGAGAACCCCCAAACCCAACCAGGGAAACCCAAAACCCAACCAGGGAACCCCAAATCCAACCAATGAACCCCAAAATCCAACCAGGGAACCCCAAAACCCAACCAGGGAAAGCCAAAACCCAACCAGGGAACCCCAAATCCAACTAATGAACCCCAAAACCCAACCAGGGAACCCCAAAATCCAACTGGGGAACCCCCAAAATCTCCCCAGGCCTCCCCTGGCTCCGCCTTGGTGACGTCAATCCCCCTGGATTTTAGGGGGGCTTGGGGGCGGGGTCAGGACCCCTCCAGGATCCCCCAAATCCCACTGGACCCCCAAAGCTCCCCCCCAAAGCTCCCCCTGCTCTGCCCCCACATCCACCCTGGGTGCAAGGGGGGCAAGGCTGGGGGAAGATTTGGGGGGGTCAGGGGAGATTTGGGGGGCTCTGGGGGGTCATGGGAGATTCGGGGCTGTCAGGGGGAGTCAGGGGAGATTTGGGGGGGTCAGGGGGGCTCGGGGGGGCATCAGGGGAAATTTGGGGGGGTCAGGGGAGATTTGGGGGGGTCAGGGGGTCTCTGGGGGGGTCGGGGGGGTCAGGGGGGCTCTGGGGGGGGTCAGGGGAGATTTGGGGGGGTCAGGGGGGCTCTGGGGGATCAGGACCTCCCCAGGACCCACCTGAGCTCCCTCAGGACCCCTCTGGGCACCCCCAAATCCCCCTGATGTTCCCAGATCCCCCCAGCCCCACCCTGGGGACATTCACCTGGGTTTGGGGGGGTCGGGGGTCTCGGGACCCCCCCCCAAGGACCCCCCCGGCCCCCCCAGCCCCACCTGGGCCTGCAGCACCGGGATGGTCTCCAGGGCCGCCCGCTGGCGCTCGGCCTCGGCCTTGAGGCGATCGATGAGCTCCTGCTTGAGCGCCAGCGCCGCCTCGGCCGCCCGCAGCTGCTCCTGCGTCACCTGCACAGGGGGAGGGACACCTGGGACACCTGGGACACCTGAGAGATCACCTCTGACACCTGGGGGACACCTGCGACACCTGGGGGACACCTGGGACACCTGAGAGATCACCTGGGGGACACCTGGGACACCTGAGAGATCACCTGGGGGACACCTGAGAGATCACCTGGAGGACACCTGCGGGACACCTGGGGGACACCTGCGACACCTGAGAGATCACCTCTGACACCTGGGGGACACCTGGGACACCTGCGGGACACCTGGGGGACACCTGCGACACCTGAGAGATCACCTGTGACACCTGTGGCATCTGGGACACCTGGGGGACACCTGGACACCTGGGGGACACCTGGGGGACACCTGAGAGATCACCTGGGACACCTGTGGCATCTGGGACACCTGGGGGACACCTGGACACCTGGGGGACACCTGGGGGACACCTGAGAGATCACCTGGGACACCTGGGACACCTGGGGGACACCTCTGACACCTGGGACACCTGGGGGACACCTGAGAGATCACCTGGGACACCTGGGGCACCTGGGGGACACCTGTGACATCTGGGGGACACCTGGGACACCTATGGGATCGCCTGTGCCACCTGGGGTCACCTCTGGCACCCTCAATCCCCCCCACTGCACCCCCAGTGTGGCCTCGGCCACCTGGAGCTGCTCCTGCATCACCTGGGGGTGACAATGACACCTGGGGGTCACCTGGGGGACACCTCTGTCACCCCCAGGCCCCCAAGTGCAGCCTCAGCTGCCCGAGCTGCTCCTGGGCCACCTGCAGAGGGACAGTGACACCTTGCAGGTGTCACCTGGGCCACCTGGGGGTCACCTGTGTCACCCCCAGCCGCCCAGCTGCAGGCTCCTGTGTCACCTGGGGCAGGACAGTGACACCTGGGGGGCACCTGTGTCACCTGGGGGGTGGCATTGTCACTTGGGGACTCACCTGAGGGCACCTGAACCACCCAAGGGGCCACAGGGACGTGCCAGGTGTCCCCAAGGGGCTGGGACGGGACCAAGGTGCCACCGCAGGGGGAATGAAAGAGGGGACAAGGGGCTGCCCTGGGGTCCCCAAGGGAGGGGACACGTCCCCAGGTGTCCCCCGGTGTCCCCTGTCCCTCACCTGGCTCCGTTTGTCCCCCTCCAGGCTGGCCTTGATGTGGGCGTCGTACTCCTGGAACAGGTGATGGTAGGCAGCCTGCAGCTGCACCAGCTTCCTCCTGGGACATTGGGGACATTAGGGACACTGGGGACACTGGGGACATGGACTGGGGACATTGGGACATGGACTGGGGACAGGCGGCCTGCAGCTGCACCAGCTTCCTCCTGGGACACTGGGGACATTGGGGACACTGGGGACACTGGGGACATGGACTGGGGACATTGGGACATGGACTGGGGACAGGCGGCCTGCAGCTGCACCAGCTTCCTCCTGGGACACTGGGGACATTGGGGACACTGGGGACATGGACTGGGGACATTGGGGACACTGGGGACACTGGGGACATGGACTGGGGACATTGGGGACATGGACTGGGGACAGGCGGCCTGCAGCTGCACCAGCTTCCTCCTGGGACATTGGGGACATTGGGGACACTGGGGACATGGACTGGGGACATTGGGGACATGGATTGGGGACATTGGGGACATGGACTGGGGACATTGGGGACATGGACTGGGGACACTGGGGACATTGGGGACACTGGGGACATTGACTGGGGACAGGCAGCCTGCAGCTGCACCAGCTTCCTACTGGGACATTGGGGACATTGGGGACATGGACTGGGGACACTGGGGACACGGACTGGGGACAGGCAGCCTGCAGCTGCACCAGCTGCCTCCTGGGGACAGGGGACAGTGAGGGGACACTGGGGACATTGGGGACATTGAGAACATCATTGGGGACAGCAAGGGGACACTGGGGACATCATCAGGGACAGGTGGCTTCTGCCTTGGGGACACTGGGGACATTGTGAGTGCCACTGCCTCCCCCGTGTCCCCTCACTGGGACAGGTGGCCTTGAGCCCCACCAGCTTCCAGCTGGGACACTGGGGACAGTGAGAGGACACTGGGGACATCAATGGGTGTTCCCAGGTGCCACCCCTGCCCACGTCCCCCCAGTGTCCCCGTTGTCACTCACTCCTCCCCCGTGCCCCCAATGTCCCCGTTGTCACTCACTCCTCCTCGGTGGCCCCAATGTCCCCAATGTCCTCGTTGTCACTCACTCCTCCCCCGTGTCCCCAATGTCCCCGCTGTCACTCACTTCTCCTCGGCGGCCCCAATGTCCCCAATGTCCCCATTGTCACTCACTCCTCCCCAGTGTCCCAAATGTCCCCGTTGTCACTCACTTCTCCTCGGTGGCCCCGTGCCGCTCCACCCTCAGGGCAGTTTCCAGGTTGGTCACCTGGAGCCGGAGCTGGTCCAGCTGCACCTGGTGGCCCTGGGTCACCTCCTCCAGCTGCTGGCACCGCTCGGCGTCACCGCGGGCCCTGCGACACAGGGACACCCCATTGTCACCCACTGTCACCCTGTGCCACCTCCTCCAGCTGCTGGCACCGCTCGGTGTCCCCATGGGCCCTGGGACATCCCAGGGACACCCCGCTGTCACTCAGTGCCACCCCGTGTCAGTGTCACCTCCTCAAACTGGTGGCACCGCCTGGCATCCCCTTGGGCTCTGCGTGTCACCCAACGTCACCCAGTGTCACCTCCTTGAGCTAGTGGCACCACTCAGCACCCATTGAGCCCTGTGACACCCAGTGTCACCCGATGTCACCTGCACAGGTGTCACCTGCACAGGTGTCACCCCGACCTGCGCTCCAGGTGCTCCCGCTCCGCCCGGCTCTGCTGCGGTGTCCTCTCCCCTTGGGGACAGTCCCTGACCACGACCACCCCTCGTGCCACCCCCAGGTGTCCCCCCAGGTGTCCCTGTGTCCCCCCAGGTGTCCCCATGTCCCCCCAGGTGTCCCCACCTGCGCTCCAGGTGCTCTCTCTCCGCCCGGCTCCGCTCCAGGCGATTTTGGCTCTCCCGGAGCTCCCCCAGCAGCGACGTCACCTGGGCCTGCACCTGCGCCTTGTCCTGCTGGGGACAGGGACAGGGACACTGTCACCCCCGCTGGCACCTGCGCCTTGTCCTGCTGGGGACAGGGACAGGGACACTGTCACCCCCACTGGCACCTGCGCCTTGTCCTGCTGGGGACAGGGACAGGGACACTGTCACCCTCTGCGTGTCACCAGCTATCCCCAGGTGTGTCCGGTGTCCCCAGCTGTCCCCAGTGTCCCCAGCTGTCCCCATGTTGCCACAGAGCCCCCGGTGTCCCCAGGGCTGTCCCCATGTCCCCAGGGCTGTCTCCGGGTGTCCCCAGGGCTGTCCCCAGGTGTCCCCCGGGCTGTCCCCATGTCCCCAGGTGTCCCCAGGGCTGTCCCCATGTCCCCCGGGCTGTCCCCATGTGCCCAGGTGTCCCCAGGCCTGTTCCCAGGTGTCCCCAGGGCTGTCCCCATGTCCCCAGGGCTGTCCCCATGTCCCCAGGTGTCCCCGGTACCTCCAGCTGGCGGCGCAGGCCCTGCAGCTGCAGCTCGGCCGCACGGGAAACGTCCTGAGCCCGGAGCTCAGCCACGGCCACGCGTGCCCGCAGTGCCACCAGCCTGTCCCCAAATGTCACCAAGGGTCACCAGTGTCACCAAACCCTGCCCACGCGCGCCCACAGTGCCACCAGCCTGTCCCCAAATGTCCCCAGATGTCACCAAACCCTGCCCACGTGCGCCCGCAGTGCCACCAGCCTGGGGACAATGTTCTCAGAGTGTCCCCAACACCCCCAGCCTCCCTCAGCCATGGCCTAGGGGTCCCCAAGGTGTCCCCAAGAACCCTCAGGTGTCCCCAGTGTGTCCTCAAATGTCCCCAAGTGTCTCCAAGTGTCCCCAAAGTGCTCCTGAAGCAACTCCAAAGTGTCTCCAAAGTGCTCCAAGGTGTCCCAAAGTGCCCCCAAGTGTCCCCAGAGTGGTCAAAAAGTGTCCTCAGACCGTCCCAAGACGGTCCCCAAGTGACCTCAGAGTGCCCCCAACTGCCCCAAGACTGTCCCCAAGTACCCCAGACTGTTCCCAAGCATCCCCAGATTGTACCCAAGTGTGCCCAGACTGTCCCCAAGTACCCCCAGACTGTCCCCAGGTGTCCCCAGACTGTCCCCAAGTGACCCCAGAGTGCCCCCAGCTGCCCCAGACTGTCCCCAGGTGTCCCCAAGTACCCCCAGAATGTCCCCAGAATGTCCCCAGGTATCCCCAGACTGTCCCCAAGTACCCCCAGACTGTTCCCAAGTATCCCCAGAGTGTCCCCAAGTGAACCCAGACTGTCTCCAGACTGTCCCCAGGTGTCCCCAGAGTGTCCCCAGGTGTCCCCAGGGTCCCTGACTCACTCAGCCTCAGCCTCTGCCAGGCGCTGCCTCAGCTGCTCCTCGGAGCTGGGGGGACATGAGGGGGGGTCAGGAGGGGTTGGGGACATCGGGGTGTCCCCAAGGGGCAGGGGACAGGGGGGTGGGGCTCACCTGGGCTCCGGGGGGGTGCTGGGGGGGGCCTGGGGGGGCTCCGGGACAGCGGGGACATCCTCCAGTGGGGGGGACACCGAGCGGGGGGGCGCCTCGGGGGGCTGTGGGGACATTGGGGACATCAGGGGGACATTGGGGGACATCAGGGGGACACTGGGGGCTCTCCAGGGGACACTGGGGGACACCAGGGGTGCCCCAGGGGGGCTGTGGGGCCAGGGAGGGGACACTGGGGGGAGGAGGGAGGACATTGGGGGACACAAAGGGGACATGGTGGGTGCAGTGGGAGGGGTGGGAGGACACGGGGAGGGGACACGGGGGGAGGGGGCACAGTGGGGGGGCCACACATACCTCGGTGCTGGTGTCAGGGGCGCTCCTGCAGATGTCCCCAGTGTCCCTGAGAGTGTCCCTGAGGGTGTCCCTGATGTCCTCAGGGCTGTCCTTGGTGTCCCTGATGTCCCCAGCGGTGTCCTTGGTGTCCGTGAGGGTGTCCCTGATGTCCCCAGGGGTGTCCTCGGTGTCCCTGATGTCCCCAGCGGTGTCCTTGGTGTCCCCGGGGGTGTCCCTGCCGTCCCCGGGGGTGTCTGTGGTGTCCTCAGGGCTGTCCCCGGGGGTGTCCCCACGCTGTCCCCGCAGGTGCAGCACCAGGTCCCGGGCCTGTCCCCAGCGTCCCCAGAGCAGCTCCCGCTCCCCCCGGCGCTGCTGCTGCAGCTTCCGCAGCTCCTCCAGGCGCTGCCGCAGCGACTGCGTGCAGTGACACAGGGCCCCTGGGGACAGGGACACAGAGGGACACAGGGACAGCAGTGACACAGTGACACAGGGCCCCTGGGGACAGGGACACAGGGACAGCAGTGACACAGGGCCCCTGGGGACACAGGGACACAGTGACACAGGGACACAGTGACACAGGGCCCCTGGGGACAGGGACACAGAGGGACACAGTGACACAGGGACAGCAGTGACACAGGGCCCCTGGGGACAGGGACACAGGGACAGCAGTGACACAGGGCCCCTGGGGACACAGGGACACAGGGACACAGTGACACAGGGCCCCTGGGGACAGGGACACACAGGGACACAGGGACAGCAGTGACACAGTGACACAGGGCCCCTGGGGACACAGGGACACACAGGGACACAGAGCCCCTGGGGACACAGGGACACAGTGACACAGGGACACAGGGACAGCAGTGACACAGGGCCCCTGGGGACACAGGGACACAGGGACACAGTGACACAGGGACACAGGGCCCCTGGGGACACAGGGACAGCAGTGACACAAGGCCCCTGGGGACACAGTGACACAGGGACACAGTGACACAGGGACAGCAGTGACACAGGGCCCCTGGGGACAGGGACACACAGGGACACAGGGACAGCAGTGACACAGTGACACAGGGCCCCTGGGGACACAGGGACAGCAGTGACACAGGGCCCCTGGGGACACAGGGACACAGTGACACAGGGACACAGGGACAGCAGTGACACAGGGCCCCTGGGGACACAGGGACACAGTGACACAGGGACACAGGGACAGCAGTGACACAGGGACACAGGGACACAGTGACACAGGGCCCCTGGGGACAGGGGGACAGAGACAGCAGTGACACAGGGCCCCTGGGGACAGGGACACAGGGACACAGTTACACAGGGCCCCTGGGGACAGGGACACACAGGGACACAGGGACAGCAGTGACACAGTGACACAGGGCCCCTGGGGACACAGGGACACAGGGACACAGGGACACAGGGACAGCAGTGACACAGGGCCCCTGGGGACAGGGACACACAGGGACACAGGGACACAGTGACACAGGGCCCCTGGGGACAGGGACACACAGGGACACAGGGACAGCAGTGACACAGTGACACAGGGCCCCTGGGGACACAGGGACACAGTGACACAGGGACACAGGGCCCCTGGGGACACAGGGACACAGTGACACAGGGACACAGGGACAGCAGTGACACAGGGCCCCTGGGGACAGGGACACACAGGGACACAGGGACAGCAGTGACACAGGGACACAGGGACACAGGGACAGCAGTGACACAGGGCCCCTGGGGACACAGGGACACACAGGGACACAGTGACACAGTGACACAGGGCCCCTGGGGACACAGGGACACAGGGCCCCTGGGGACAGGGACACAGGGACAAAGTGACACAGGGACAGCAGTGACACAGTGACACAGAGACAGCAGTGACACAGGGCCCCTGGGGACACAGGGACAGCAGGGACACAGGGACACAGGGACAGCAGTGACACAGGGACAGCAGTGACACAGGGCCCCTGGGGACAGGGACACAGGGACACAGTGACACAGGGCCCCTGGGGACACAGGGACAGCAGTGACACAGTGACACAGGGACACAGGGACAGCAGTGACACAGGGCCCCTGGGGACACAGGGACACAGGGACACAGGGACAGCAGTGACACAGGGACAGCAGTGACACAGGGCCCCTGGGGACACAGGGACAGCAGGGACACAGGGACACAGGGACAGCAGTGACACAGTGACACAGGGACAGCAGTGACACAGGGACAGCAGTGACACAGGGCCCCCGGGGACAGGGACACAGGGACACAGGGCCCCTGGAGACAGCAGTGACACAGGGCCCCTGGGGACAGCAGTGGGGATAGCAGCAGGGACAGTGAGGACATCAGCAAAGACAGGGGCCATCGGACAGCAGGGACACTGGGGACATCGGCAGGGACCGGGGGCATCAGGGACATCGGGACACTGGGCACCTTCAGGGGACATCAGAGGGGTTGGGGACATTGGGCAGGGTTTGGACATCAGGGGGTTTGGGGACATTAAGGATATTGGGGCTTTGAACACTGAGAGGCCATTGTGACATTGACGACATTGGGACACGGGGGGGACATCGGGGGTAAGTTGGGGACATCGGGGGACGTTGGGGACACTGGGAGCACCGGGGACATCGGGGGACGTTGGCGTAATGAAGAACATGGAGAGGACATTGGGGACCTTGGGGACATCGTGGGGGACATCGGGGATGTGGGGATGTTTGGGGGGACATCGGGGACATCGAGCGACTTTGAGGGGACTGGAGACACTGGGGGACATTGGGGGGGACATTGGAGGTGCTGAGGGCATCGGGGGACATTGGGGACTGGGGACACTGGGGACATTGGAATGTTGGGGAGACATTGGGGAACATTGGGGACATTGGGGAGATTGGGGAGATTGGGGACATTGGGATGTTGGGGGGACATTGGGGACGTTGGGGGGGACTGGGGACATTGGGGACATTGGGATGTCGGGGGGACATTGGGGGGATTGGGGACACTGGGGACATTGGGATGTCGGGGGGACATTGGAGATGCTGAGGGCATCGGGGGACATCGGGGGACATTGGGGACACCACTGGGGACACCCTCCCAGTCCCTCCCAGTCCGCCCAGTTCTCACCCCTCAGCTCGCGGTTCTCCGCCCGCAGCCGCTGCAGCGCCTCCGCCAGCGCCGGCTCCGCCTCGGGCCCCGGCTGCACCATCTCTGCGGGCCGCCGCCAGCGCCCGCCGCTCATCGGCGGCTGCCGGGGGGCCCGGGCGGCTCGGGGGCGGTTTGGGGCTGAGCTCGGGGGTTTTTGGGCCGAGTTCGGGGATTTTTGGGATCCCGGCGGCGCCGCCACTTCCCGCTTCCGCCGCGAGCGCGTGACGTCACCGCGCCGCGCTGTACTTCCGCCTCGGGAAATGTCACGGCGGCGCCATAGCAACGCCGAGGGCGGAGAGCGCTGATTGGTTACGCCTCCGTGTGTAGCCCCGCCCTTGATCGGCGCTGATTGGTTGGTGCGGGAAGAGGCTCGGCGGTGATTGGCGAATAAGGGGTGAGGGCGTGGTTGAGGGCGTGGCCTCTGTGAAGGGATGGGGACGCGCGCGAGCGTGGGGGAGGCGGCGCGAGCGCGGCCGGAGCGGGAAGGTGTGGGGGAAATTTGGAGAAATTGGGCAAATTTGGGGAAATTCGGGAGGACGTGAGGGGATCTGGGCTCTGGGATGGTCCGGGGGGTCCATGGAGGCCCGGGGGGGAGCGTCAGGGGGAAACTGGTGGGAGCTGAGGGGGAATGTGGGGGGCTTTAGGGCGGAAATGGGGGAATTCGGGGTCTGTGAGGGATCTGGGGGGAATTTGGGGTCTGTGAGGGATCTGGGGAGAATTTGGGGTCTGTGAGGGATCTGGGGGGAATTTGGGGTCTGTGAGGGATCTGGGGGGAATTTGGGGGAGGGTTGGGGGCAGGGAGGGCGGAAATTGAGAGTCTGGGGGTGTCGAGGGGTCCGTGAGGGTCTGGGGAGATTTTGGGGGGGTTGAGGGGAAATTGATGGAGGGCGAAGGCGGAAATGGGGAAAATTTGGGGATCTGGGGAGATTTGAGGGGATCTGGGGGGTCCGTGAGGGCCTGGGGGTTTTATGGGGGGGAACGGGAGGGAACTGGGGGGGGGATGGGGAGGGGGTTAGGAGGGGTTTTGGGGGGCTGAATGCAGAAATGGGGGGATTTGGGGGAACTGGGGCGGATCTGGGGGGGGACAATGGGGGGAGGGCGTGTCCTGCCCCACCCCGGCCCCGCCCATCACCCCCAAATCCTGGCCCCAGGTGCCAAACCCCACCCCCAAATCGCCGCTCCCGCCCCACCCAACCCCAAATCCCACCCCCCAGTGCCTAAACCCGCCCCAAAACCTCCAAATCCCACCCCCCAGTGCCCAAATCCGCCCCAAAACCTCCAAATCCCACCCCCCCAGTGCCCAAACCCGCCCCAAGACCTCCAAATCCCACCCCCTTAGTGCCCAAACCCGCCCCAAGACCTCCAAATCCCATTCCCCAAGTGCCCGAACCTGCCCCCCAAGTGCCAGCTCTGCCCCCCAAGTGCCAGCCCTGCCCCCACAAGTGCCCCAGCCCTGCCCCCCCAGTGCCAGCCCTGCCCTTCAAGTGCCCACCCGTCCCTCCAGGTGCCCTTTCCTGCCCCACAACCCCTCAAATCCTTGCCTGGGGTGCCCAAACCTGTTCCTCTGTTCCCCAAATCCTGCCCGGGGTGCCCGAACCGGCCCCCCAAGTGCCCGGTCCGGCCCCCCAAGTGCCCGAACCGGCCCCCCAAGTGCCCGGTCCGGCCCCCAGGAGCGATGCCGGGCCCAGGTGAGGAGGCGCCGGGCACCGGGGGGGAGCTGAGCCGCTCGCAGGTGTGCGGGATGCTCCGGCAGGAGCTGAGCCGGGACGGAGCCTTCCTCCAGGGCCACCCGCATGTCCTCGTCATCCTCGGCGCCTCCGTGAGTGGGGACGGGGGGAGGAAGGGGTTTAGGGGGGGTTGGGGGCGGAATGAAGGGGGTTAGGGGCAGAAATTTGGGGTTTGTGGGGGAATAAAGGAGTTTGGGGGGGAATGAGGGGGGATTGAGGGGGTTAGGGGCAGGAATTTGGGAGATGGGGGGTTATAAAGGAGTTTGAGGGCTATTGCAGGGCTAGAGGGGGGAAAGAAGAGGTTTAGGGGCAGAAATCTGGGGGTTGTGGGGTGGAATAAAGGGGTTTGGGGAGGAATCAGGGCAGATGGAAGTGGGATGAAGGGGTTTAGGAGGGAATTGGGGGGTTGGAGGGGGAATAAATGGGGTTGGGGCAGAAATTTGGGGCTTGGGTGGCAGAATGAAGGAGTTTGAGGGAATTGGGGGGCTGGAGGGGAGAAAGAAGGGGTTTAGGGAGAGAAATTTGGGGCTCGTGGGGTGGAATAAAGGGGTTTAGGGGGATATTGGGGGGCTGGAGGGGAGAATTGGGGAATGAAGGGGAGTGAAGGGGTTTGGGGGGGATATTGGGGGATGGGGAAGGGATGAAAGGGTTTGGGGGGGATATTGGGGGATGGGGAAGGGATGGAAGGGTTTGGGGGGAAATGAGGGGGCTGGAGGAACAAAAAAGGGGAAGCAGATCTGGGGGAAATGGGTGGATATTGAGAGCTGTAAAGAAAATTTGGGGGCAGTAAAGAGAATTAGGAGATTTGGGGGTGAATAAAGGATATTGGGGGGGGTTGAGGGGGAAGTAAAAGGGGTTAGGGGAGAATTGGGGGGATTTTGGGGGCCTTGGGGCAAGCTGAAGGGGGTCAGGAGGAAATGGGGGGAATTTTGGGGGGGACTTGGGGGTTATTTGGGGTCACTGGAGGATGAGGGAGGGGCGGCCACACTGAAGCCTCGGGGGAGGGTGGGGGAGGGGAGGGGAAGGAGTTGGGGTGCCCCGCCCACCCCTCCCTCCAGGTCAGCCCTCGGGGCCAGGGTGGGGCCGCCCCTCCCCCACCCGCCCCTCCCCCACCCGCCCCTCCCCCACCCGCACCCCAACTTCCTCCTCCGCCCCTCCCCCACCCCGTTACCCAACACCTCTCATTGAACGCCCCGGGGGGGAGGGGCGGCGGCGCTGACTCAGCACATTCCGGGGGGTGGGGGAGGGGCCGGGGCCGCACTCAGCGCTGGCCTCGCCCCTCCCCCACCCCTGACGACCCCTCCCCCACAGGGCGACTTGGCCAGGAAGAAGATTTACCCCACGATCTGGTACGGGGACACCTGGGGACAGCAGGGACAGCAAGGGGACCATGGGGACAGCAAGGGGACAATGGGGACACCTGGGGACAATGGGGACAGCGGGGGACAGCAGGGACACCGGAGGGACCATGGGGACACCTGGGGACAGCAGGGACACCGGGGGGACCATGGGGACAGCAAGGGGACCATGGGGACA
Source organism: Vidua chalybeata (assembly GCF_026979565.1). NCBI lineage: Eukaryota > Metazoa > Chordata > Aves > Passeriformes > Viduidae > Vidua > Vidua chalybeata. The sequence continues at coordinate 1,686,106 of NC_071561.1, forward strand.
CCTGGGGACAGCAGGGACACCGGGGGGACCATGGGGACAGCAAGGGGACCATGGGGACACCTGGGGACAGCAGGGACACCAGGGGGACCATGGGGACAGCAAGGGGACCATGGGGACACCTGGGGACAGCAGGGACACCAGGGGGACCATGGGGACAGCAAGGGGACCATGGGGACACCTGGGGACAGCAGGGACACCAGGGGGACCATGGGGATACCTGGGGACAGCAGGGACACCAGGGGGACCATGGGGACAGCAAGGGGACAATGGGGACACCTGGGGACAATGGGCACACTGAGGGGACCATGGGGACAGCAAGGGGACAATGGGCACACTTGGGGACAATGGGCACACTGAGGGGGCCATGGGGACAACAGGGACACCTGGGGACTGCGGGAACAACGGTGTCATCAAGGCCACCTGTGTTCCACCTGTCACCAGGGTCCCATGGGTCACCAGTGTCCCCACAGCCACCCAGGCAACCAGCGTCACCAATGGCCCCAGGGGCCACCCGTGTCCCCACCCGTCCCCAGGGTCACTGATGTCACCAGGGTCACTGGGGCTGTCAGAGCCATTGAAGTCCCCGCTGTCCCCAGGGCCACCAGAGTCACTGATACCGCCAGGGCCACCAGGGCCACTCTGGGGTCACTGCTGTCCCCAGGGCCACCGGGGCCGCCAATGTCACTCAGTGCTGTTTCCAGTGCCACCAGTGCTGCCATTGTCTGCTCTGTCCCCAGTGTCACCACAGCTGTGTGTCCCTGCTGTCCCCAGCACCACTTGTGTTACCAGCTGGCACCAGTGTCCCCAGTATGAGCCAGTGTCCCCAGTTCCTCCTTTTGCTGCTTCTATCCCCTCTGTGTCACCTGTCCCTGTGTTACCTGTCCCAGGGTGACATGGGGACAGGAGCCCCCATTACCAGTGTCACCAATCTGAGAGAGTGTTGGTGATACCAGTGTCACCTTAGGCCTGGTGTCCCCCGAGGGGGGTGGTGACAGTGCTGGGGGTGTCCCCAGGGGCTTGGTGACACAGGTGACAGTGCTACCCCCCAGGTGGCTCTTCTGGGACAGGCACCCCCTGATGCCAGTGTCCCTGGCGGGGGTTGGGGACACAGGTGACAGCAGTGTCCCTTGTCCCCGGGTGGCTGTTCTGGGATGGGTTCCTCCCTGATGCCAGTGTCTCTGGGGGGGTTTGGGGACACAGGTGGTGGCACAGGTGACACCAGGAACACAGGTGACAGCGCTGTCCCTTGTCCCCAGGTGGCTGTTCCGGGACGGGCTCCTCCCCGATGCCACGCGCGTCGTCGGCTTCGCCCGCTCGCCCCTCACCGTGGAGCTCATCCGGGAGCAGACCATGCCCTACCTCAAGGTGACAGCACTGTCCCCTCCTGGCCTCACCTGTCCCTTCCTGTCCCTCTGTGTTCCTTCTGTCCCCACCTGTCTCCTCTGTCCCCTCCTGACCTCACCCGAACCTTCCTGGCCCCACATGTCCCCAGGTGTCCCCCAAGGACAGGCTCTGCCCGATGTTGTGTCCCTGTGTCCCCTCACCTGTCCCTGCCTGTTGCAGGTGACCCCTGAGGGTATTCTCTGTGTTCCCCTTCTCACCTGTGCCCTGTCCTGGTCTGTCCCCACAGGTGACCCCCGAGGACAGGCCCCGCTTGGCCACATTCCTGTCCCTGTCTCACCTATCCCCTGTCCCTGGGTCCTGTGTCTCACCTGTCCCTGTCTGTGTCCACAGGTGACTCCTGAGGATGGTCCCTGTGTCCCTTGTCTCACCTGTACCTTGTCCCTGTGTCCCTGTCTCACCTGTTCCCTGTCCCTCCCTGTCCCCACAGATGACCCCCGAGGACAGTTCCTGCCTGGCCATGTTCCTGTCCTTGTCTCACCTGTCCTTAAGTGTCCCCACAGGTGACCACTGAGGATGGGCCCCGCTTGGCCACGTTCCTGTCTTTGTCTTACCTGTCCCCTGTCCCTGTCTCACCTGTCCTTGTCTCACCTGTCCTCGTGTGTCCTCACAGGTGACCCCTGAGGATGGGCCCCGCCTGGCCGCGTTCCTGTCCCTGCAGAGCTTCGTGCGGGGTCAGTACGGGGACGAGGCCTCGTTCCGGGCGCTGGACACTCACCTGCGGGGGCTGCCCGGGGGCGACCGTGCCCACCGGCTCTTCTACCTGGCCCTGCCCCCCAGCGTGTACACACCTGTGACCCAGCACCTGAGGGCTCTGTGCATGGGACAGGGGTGAGTGGGGACACAGGGACACACCTGTGACAGCACCTGCGGGACAGGGGTGAGTGGGGACACGGGGACACACCTGGGATCCAGCACCTGAGGGCTCTGTGCATGGGACAGGGGTGAGTGGGGACACAGGGACACTCCTGGGATCCAGCACCTGAGGGACAGGGGTGAGTGGGGACACGGGGACACACCTGGGATCCAGCATCTGAGGGCTCTGTGCATGGGACAGGGGTGAGTGGGGACATGGGGACACACCTGGGATCCAGCATCTGAGGGCTCTGTGCATGGGACAGGAGTAAGTGGGGACACAGGGACCATGTCCTCCTGTGCCCCTGCACATTCCCATGTTCCCTATATCCCATGTCCCTTGTGTCCTTGTGCTCTCGTGTACCCCCACACCTTCTGTATCCCTGTGTGCCACCATGTCCCCCCATGTGTCCCCGTGTCCCCCCGTGTCCCTGTGTGCCCATGTGTCCTCGTGTCCCACCATGTCCCTACATTCTTTAGGTCCCATGTGTCCCCATGTCCCTCCATGTTCCTTGTGTCCCCATGTGTCCCATGTCCTCTGTGTCTCTGCATGTTCTCCCACGTCCATGTCTCTCGTGTCCCTGTATTCCGGTGTGTCCCCCCGTGTCCCCCTGTCCCTGCCCTCACGTCCCCGTGTCCCTGTCCCCAGGTGGAACCGTGTGATCGTGGAGAAGCCGTTTGGGCGGGACCTGGGCTCGTCGGAGGAGCTGTCGGCGCACCTGAGCGCGCTGTTCCGCGAGGAGCAGATCTACCGCATGGACCACTACCTGGGCAAGGAGATGGTGCAGAGCCTCATGGTGCTGCGGTGAGCCGGGGACACGGGAGGGGACAGGGGACATGAGAGGGGACACGCCCAGCACTCCTCACCCACCCCTCACCTGCCCCAGGTTCGGCAACCGCATCTTCGGGCCCATCTGGAACCGGGACAACGTTGCCTGCGTGGTGCTCACCTTCAAGGAGCCCTTCGGCACCGAGGGCCGCGGTGGCTACTTTGATGACTTCGGCATCATCCGGTGAGGATGGACGTCCCTGGTGTCCCCGTGTCCTCTCCTTGTCCCCCCGTGTCCCCCGACCCCGTGGCAGCGCCGGCTCCCCACAGGGACGTGATGCAGAACCACCTTCTGCAGCTGCTCTGCCTCGTGGCCATGGAGAAGCCGGCATCCACCAACCCCGACGATGTCCGTGACGAGAAGGTGGGGACAGCAGGGACACCTGCTGGGGTGTCACCAAAGTGTCACCACCCCCTAATACCACACCGGTCACTGAGCTTTATGTCCCTGATGGTCACATCATGGTCATGGCCGCAGGGACCATCCCCAGATGGCCCCAGGGTTGTGTCCCCTTATGGCCACATCCCCCCACCCCAGTCATGTCCCACCACCATGTTCTTGATGGTGGCCCCCAAAGCCACATCCCCCATGGCCATATCCCCAACTGTGTTCCCTCACCCCATTGTTGATGGTAGCCCCCCAGAACCACATTCCCCATGTTCTCGCTGACCATGTCCCCACCCATGTCCTATCATCCTGTTATCAATGGTGGACCCCAATGCCACAACTCCCATGGCCACGTCCCAAACCACATCTTATCAGCACCTTCTTGTTGATGACCCCCCAAAACCATGTCCCCCAATGGCTACATCCCCCACACCCCCATCCCATTGCCTGTTCTTACTGGTGGCCCCCCATAAACATGTCCCTGTGGTCTCACTGGAGCCCCCATAACCAGGTGTCCCTCACCTGTCCCCCAGGTGAAGGTGCTCAAGTGCATCAGCCCGGTGGAGCTGCAGGACGTAGTGCTGGGCCAGTATGTGGGCAACCCCGAGGGACCCCCTGAGGCACAGAAGGGCTACCTGGACGACCCCACGGTGCCCCCCGGCTCCACCACGCCCACCTTCGCCACTGCTGTGCTGCGTGTGGCCAACGAGCGCTGGGACGGTGAGAGGGGGTGACGGCCGTGATGGCGGTGGTGATGGTTGCCACGGTGATGACATCTGTGGTTGTGATGGTGATGATGATGGCAATGACCATGATGATGGCGGTTGTCATGGTGATGATATTCATGGCTGTGATGATGATAATGGTGGTGGTGGAAATGGTGTAGTGATGATGATGATGATGGTGGTGGCCATGGAGATGGTGCTGATGATGGTGGCGATGGCCACAATGGTGACATTGATGAACAGAGGATGATAGAGGTTTTGACCATGATGATGGTGATGGTTAGAATGATGATGGAGATGATGAGCAATGGTGATGCCTATGATGATGATGATGGTGGTGGTAGTGACAATGCTGATGGTGTCCCAGGTGTGCCGTTGCTTCTGCACTACGGGAACATGCTGGGACAGGGATGGGTGGTGAGAATTATGATAACATTGATGGATGATGATGATGGTGACACGTTGATGGATGTTGATGATTTTGACAAAGTTGGTGGTGATGTTGTTGATGATGGTGATGGATGTTGACATTGTGGATGATGACAGTGATGAAGATGTGGGTGGATGGATGTTGATGATGATGACAGTTGGACGTTGATGACATTGGTTATGATGGTGGATGCTGATGATTGTGGTGATGTTGATGGATGTTGACAATGTGGATGATGGCAGTGTTGGTGATGATGGTGATGGATATTGACGATGATAACGACAATTACGATGATGATGACAATGTTGATGGATGATGATGACAACGATGATGATGTTGGTGGTAATGATGGTGATGGATGTTGATGATGATGATAAGCACGATGATGATGATGACAATGTTGATTGATGTTGATGATGATGTTGACAATGATGTTGGTGATGATGATGTTGCTGGATATTGACGATGATGATGATGACGATAAGCATGTTGATGGGTGTTGATGACTGATGATGTTGACAGTGTTGGTGCTGCTGCTGATGATAGCGTAGATGATGGGACTGATGACCATGGCGATGTTGACGATGATGATGTCAATGTTGAGAATGCCAGTGTTGATAACATCGGTGATGTTGTTGATGACAATGTTAGCGATGACAATGACAATGATGACCATGACGAGGACCCCTCAGGTGTCCCCTCCATGCTGTGCTGTGGGAAGGCACTGGGATGGTGATTATGTTGATGGGTGTTGATGACGATGATGATGTCAACAATGACAATGATGATGATGATGATGGCGATGATGATGTGGATGTTGATGATGCTGATAATATTGATGCTGACAGTGACAACGATGACAAAGACAATGCTGCTGTCCCCAGGCATCCCATTTTTGGTGCACTGCAGGAAGGCACCTGGGATGTTGATCGATGGTGATGGATGGTGATGGATTTTGATGATGATGATGTTAGTGATGACAATGATGATATTGACGATGACAATGCCAACAATGCTGCTGTCCCCAGGTGTCCCGTTCATGCTGCGCTGCTGGGATGGTGATGGATGGTGATTATGTTGCTGATGTTGATGGATATTGATGAAAATGATGATACTGACAATGACAAAAATGCCATCGATGGATGGTGATGTTGATGACAATGATGTTAGCAATGCCAATGATGATGGTGTGGATGGTGATGGTGATGGATGTTGATGACTGATGTTAGCGATGACAATGGTGGTGATGTTGATGAACGGTGATGGATTTTGATGCATATTAATGGATGTTGATGATGATGATGTTAGCGATGACAACGATGATGATGGTGTGGATGGTGATGTTGATGGATGGTGATGGTTGTTGATGACGTTGTTAGTGATGATGATGATGATGGTGTAGATGGTGATGTTGAAGGATGGTGATGGATGTTGATGATGATGATGTTAGCGATGACAACGATGATGATGATGATGTGGATGGTGATGTTGATGGATGGTGATGGATGTTGATGATGATGACTGATGTTAGCGATGACAATGATGATGATGGTGATGTTGATGGATGCTGGTGGATGTTGATGATGATGATGTTAGTGATGACAATGATGACAATGATGTGGATGGTGATGTGGATGGTGATGTGGATGATGATGATGTTAGCGATGACAACAATGATGATGATGGTGTGGATGGTGATGTTGATGGATGGTGATGGATGTTGATGACCATGATGTTAACGATGACAACGATGATGACAGTGTAGATGGTGATGTTGATGGATGGTGATGGATGTTGATGACCATGATGTTAACGATGACAACGATGATGATGGTGTAGATGGTGATGTTGATGGATGGTGATGGATGTTGATGACAACAATGACAATGATGACAATGATGATATTGATGATGACAATGCCAACGACGCCGCTGTCCCCAGGCGTCCCGTTCGTGCTGCGCTGCGGGAAGGCGCTGAACGAGCGCAAGGCCGAGGTGCGGCTGCAGTTCCGGGAGGTGCCCGGGGACATCTTCGCGCGGCAGTGCAAGCGCAACGAGCTGGTGGTGCGGGTGCAGCCGCGTGAGGCCGTCTACGCCAAACTGAACACCAAGAAACCCGGCATGTTCCTGCGGCCCGAGGAGTCCGAGCTCGACCTCACCTACGGCAGCCGATACAAGGTACCCAAAAGTGGGGGTGGGGACATGGGAACGGAGCATTGAGACCCAAAAGTGGGGTTTGGGGACACGGAAATGGGGATGGGGACACAAAATGGGACGTGAGGAAATGGAAATGGGGGTGGGGACACGGGAATGGGAGTGGGAACATGGGAATGGGGTTTGGGGACACAAAAATGGAGCATTGAGACCCAAAATGGGGTTTGAGGACACAAAAATGGGGTTTGGGGACATAGAAATGGGGATGGGGACACAAAATGGAGCTTGGAGACATGGAAATGGGGGTGAGGACACAGAAATAGGGTTTGGCGACAGAAAAATGGACCACTGAGACACAAAAATGGGGTTTGGGGACATGGAAATGGGGATGGGGATACAGAAATAGGATTTGGGGACACAAAAACAGACCACTGAGAGCCAAAAATGGGGCTTGGGGACACAGAAGTGGGATTTGGGGACACAAAAATGGATGACTGAGACCCAAAAATGGGGTTTGGGGACACAAAAATTGAACATTGGCACCCAGAAATGAGGGCTGGGGACATGAAAATGGAACATTGAGACCCAAAATGGGGTTTTCAGACCCCGAAACGGGGCTGGAACCCCAAAATCTCAACACTGAGACTCAAAATTGGGGTGTTAAGACCAAATTGGAACACTGAGACCCCAAAATTGGGGGTGGAGACATCACATCTTAGGGGGTTCTTCACACCTGGGGAGGTCCCCAAAATGCACCTGGGGAGGTTCCTAAACCCACCTGGGTCCCCCCAAATCCCAGGTGTTCCCCACACACCTGGGGCCACCTCAAACCCAGAGGAGCCCCCAAAATCCCCAAACCCCGGGGTGTCCCCAAAGCCCAGGTGTCCCCCCACACCTGGGGGTGTCCCCCCACACCTGGGGGCGCCCCCAGACGCCCCCAGACCACCCTGGTGCCCCCCAGGACGTGAAGCTGCCGGATGCCTACGAGCGGCTGCTGCTGGATGTCATCTGCGGGAACCAAATGCACTTTGTGCGCAGGTGAGAGGGGACAGGTGACACCTGGGGACAGGGGGGACATGGTGGGGACAGGTGGGACTTGGGATCAGGTGGGATCTGGGGACAGGGGGGACGTGGTGGAGACAGGTGGGACATAGAGGGGAGGGGACAGGTGGGACAGGTGGGACACAGGGACAGGTGACATCTGGGGACAGGTGGGACATAGAGGGGAGGGCACAGGTGGGGTATGGGGACAGGTGGGACATAGAAAAGAGGGCATAGGTGGGACATGGGGATAGGTGGGACAGAGGGACAGGTGACACCTGGGGACAGGTGAGACTGGGAGGGTGGGGGGTGGCAGTACAGGTAGGACCAGTTTGGAGGAGCTGAAGAGTCTGGGGGGGACATGGGGGGACAGATGAGTCCAGTTTGGGGGGGGGGTGAGTGAGGCCAGTTTAGGAGGACAGGTGGGACCAGTCTGGGGTGGGAGGGGAGATGGGATTTGGGAGGAGCAGGTGAGGCCAGGTTTGGGGGGAGACAGGCAGGATTTTGAGGGGGGAAGATGGGACCAGTTTGGAGGGACAGACTGGACTGGTTTGAGGGGGGCAGGTGAGTCTGGGGGAGCAGGTGGGATGTGGGGAGGACAGGTGAGGACAGTTTGGGGGGGACAGGTGACTCTGGGCAGGGCAGGGCAGGGCAGGGGGGTACCAGTGTGAGGGGGATGATGGGACCAGTTTGAGGGGGATGATGGGGCCAGTTTGGAGGGGGGGAAAACGGGTCAGGTGAGTTTGAGGGGACAGGTGGGACCAGTTTGGAGGAGATGGGACCAGTTTGGGGGCCCAGGGTTGCCCAGCTGAGCCTGGGGAGGGCTGAGGTGAGGTTTTGGGGGAGTTTTGGGGTCCCCCAGCTCAGTTTTGGGGTGTCCCCCTCCCCCCAGTGACGAGCTGCGTGAGGCCTGGCGCATCTTCACCCCCCTCCTGCACCAGATCGAGCAGCGCCGCGAGCCCCCCATCCCCTACCCCTACGGCAGGTGAGGGACCAGCACCTGGGGGGGAGGGGCTGGTCCCGGGGGTCCTGTTGGGGATCTGGGGGTCCCAGGAGTCCCACTGGGGATTTGTGTTGTCCAAGGGGCTTGGTGGGGGGGTCTCACTGAGGATTTGGGGGGGTCCTGTTGGGGATTTGGGGGGTCCCAGGGGGTCTCACTGAGGATTTGGGGGTCTGTTGGGGATTTGGGGGGTCCCGGGGGTTTCACTGAGGATTTGGGGGGTCTTGGGGATTTGAGGGGTCCGGGGGTCTCACTGAAGATTTGGGGGGTCCCGTTGGGGGTATGGGGGTCCCGGGGATCCCCCCTGATCCCGGGTCCCCCCCTTTCCCAGCCGGGGCCCCCCCGAGGCGGATGAGCTCCTGCGGCGGGCAGGGTTCCTGTACGAGGGCACCTATCGGTGGGTGCCCCCCCCCGGGCCCGACCCCCACTCCTGACCCACGGCCGGACCCCCCAAAAACACTCCAGGGCTCTGGGCTGGGGGTTGGTGCCCTATGGGACCCCCCCTGCTCCGTAATCCCCCCAATCCTGCCCCACAGTGCCCCCAACACACTCCAGCCCCCCAAAAACACCTCTGGGCTGGGGGTGACCCCCATAATCCCCCCCCACCCCATAGAGCCCCCCAACCTTGCCCCATAGACCCCCCAGGGCCCCCTAACCCCCCCCCAGCTGGGACCAAAGCTCCCCCTCCCCCAATCAAACCCGCAAAGCTTAATTACCCCCTCATTGTCCCTCCCCCCCCCCCCCCCACCGGGAGCAATTAATGATTAATGGAAATCAATTAATCAATTAACCCACCATTAACCAGGACCAATTAAACCCACCTTTGGCTAATTAATTATCACCAGCACCTTCTAATTGCCCCCAGGCACTTAATGGGCAGAGCCCCCCTATGGCACTTATGGGGCAGAACCCCAACACTTGTGGGGTCAGGACCCCAAAAGTTATGGGGTCAGGACCCCAACACCTGTCAGGCACAATCCCCACGGGGGCGGGGGGAGTCCTTGGACCCCAAAGGGGGCGGGGCCGAGGCACACAGGTGGGATTTATACTAATGAGGAAGTGGAGTTTATGCTAATGAGGAAGCATAATTTATGCTAATGAGGAAGCGTTGCCGTTGCCGGGAGAACACTGATGGGGCGGGGCCAGTGGGTCAGCGGCCAATCCGGAGGCAATGGTGAAGAGGGGCGGGGCCGAAGGGGGCGGGGCCGCGCCGGAGCGCTGCTGTCACCAGCACACCTGAGCACAGCTGAGCACACCTGAGCACACCTGAGCACTGAACCAGGGGGTTCCACGCCCAGAGCGTGGCACAGAAGGGCTGATGGCACTGCCTGCACGCTGCCCCTGCCGCCTCTCCCCGGCCGCTGAGGGGGCAGGAGCTCCCAGCCACCGCTCCTGGAGCCAAGGGGCCACCGGGACACTGTGGAGGCTCCTGGGAGCCAGGGGCTGCTGTGACACAGAGGGGCCTCAGGCAGCCCAGGAGAGCAGATGGAGGTTATGGAACCTCTTTTAACCAGGTGTCAACCATGAGAGAGCTGGGACTCACTGAACCCAGATGCCACTGGGAGCTTGCCAGAGCTCGTGGAACCCAGGCTCCAGTGGGATGCAATTTGGCCTCATGGAAGCCAGGAGAGCAACGTGAGGCTCTGGAACCTCATGGAAGCCAGGAGAGCACCGTGAGGCTGTGCACCAACACGGCACCAAGTTCCACTGTGACCTGATGGAACCTCCTGGAAGGAACGGAACATTTTCCCCTGTGCTCAGCACAGGTGAGGCCGTACCTTGAGTGCTGTGTCCAGTTCTGGGCCCTTCAGTTTAGGAAGGACTTTGAGGGGCTGGAGCATGCCCAGAGAAGGGCAACAAGGCTGGTGAGGGGTCTGGAGCACAAGTCCTGTGAGGAGCGGCTGAGGGAGCTGGGGTTGTTGATCCTGGAGAAGAGGAGGCTCAGGGGAGACCTCATCACTCTCTACAACTCCCTGACAGGAGAGTGCAGCCAGCTGGGGGTCGGGCTCTTCTCCCAGGGGACAACTGACAGAAGGAGAGGACACAGCCTTAAGCTGTGCTAGGAGAAGTTTATGTTGGACATCAGGAAAAATTTGTTCTCTGAAAGAGTGACTGGGCACCGGAATTGTTTGCCCAGGGACAGGGTGGAGTCCCCATCCCTGCCTGTGTTAAAAAAAGCCTGGAGTGGCAAATGTCCAATTTGGAAAGACAGGTGTCTGCCAAGGGAGGCAGGGACCTCCTTTGGAATGGAGAACGTGACCCCTTTCCCTCTGAATTATTGTAACTTTGAAATTGTGGGGCCTTTGGGCACAGATACGGGAAAAGGAATAACAGCTCTTTGCTAGTCTGGCAACAAGGCAAGCAAACAGAAACAGCAGCAACAAACAGAACCACAGACCCAGAGAGCCAGAACCACAGAGCCAGTGAGACCCAGCACCACAGAGACAGAACCACAGAGCCAGTGAGACCCAGGACCACAGAGCCAGAACCACAGAGACAGTGACCCAGAACCACAGAGACAGAGACCCAGAACCACAGAGCCAGTGATCCAGAACCACAGAGACAGTGACCCAGAACCACAGAGACAGTGACCCAGAACCACAGAGACAGAGAGTCAGAACCACAGAGCCAGAGACCCAGAACCACAGCCCCAGTGACCCAGAACCACAGCCCCAGAACCACAGCCCCAGTGACCCAGGACCACAGCCCCAATGACCTAGAACCACAGCCCCAGTGACCTAGAACAACAGAGACAGTGACTCAGAACCACAGAGCCAGAGACCCAGAACCACAGAGCCAGTGAGACCCAGGACCACAGAGCCAGAACCACAGAGTCAGTGAGAGTCAGAAACACAGACCCAGAAGCACAGGCTAAAAACCACAGCCCCAGTGACCCAGAACCACAGCCCCAGAACCACAGCCCCAGTGACCTAGAACCACAGACCCAGTAAGAGACCCAGGACCACAGAGCCAGTGACCTAGAACCACAGAGCCAGTGAGAGACAGAGAACCAGAACCACAGCCCCAGTGACCTATAACCACGGACCCAGTAAGAGCCAGAACCACAGAGCCAGAACCACAGAGCCAGTGAGAGCCAGAGACCCAGAAGCACAGGCTAAGAACCACAGCCCCAATGACCCAGAACCACAGAGCCAGTGAGAGCCAGAGACCCAGAACCACAGCCCCAGTGACCTATAACCACAGACCCAGTAAGAGCCAGAACCACAGAGCCAGTGAGAGCCAGAAACACAGACCCAGAAGCACAGGCTAAAAACCACAGCCCCAGTGACCCAGAACCACAGCCCCAGTGACCTAGAACCACAGAGTCAGTGAGCCAGACCACAGAGCCAGGAGACCCAGGACCACAGAGCCAGAAACCACAGAACCAGTGAGACCCAGAACCACAGAGTCAGAGACCCAGAACCACAGAGCCAGTGAGAGCCAGAGACCCAGAAGCACAGGCTAAGAACCACAGCCCCAGTGACCCAGAACCACATCCCCAGAACCACAGCCCCAGTGACCTAGAACCACAGAGCCAGTGACCTAGAACCACAGAGCCAGTGAGACCCAGAACCACAGAACCAGTGAGACCCAGAACCACAGAGCCAGTGAGACCCAGGACCATAGAGCCAGAACCACAGAGCCAGAATCACAGAGCCAGAGACCCAGGACCACAGCCCCAGTGACCTATAACCACAGAGTCAGAGACCCAGAACCACAGAGCCAGTGAGAGCCAGAGACCCAGAAACACATACTAAGAACCACAGCCCCAGTGACCCAGAACCACAGCCCCAGAACCACAGCCCCAGTGACCTAGAACCACAGCCCCAGAACCACAGCCCCAGTGACCTAGAACCACAGACTCAGAACCACAGAGACAGTGACCCCAGCGAGCCAGTCCCAGTGACCCAGAAGCACAGCCCCAGTTCCAGGCAGCAGGAAGGGATGGAGAAGGGGCTCCCTGTCCAAAGCCCCGAGTGCAGCCGATCCCGCTGCCCCTCTGCGCAGCTGAAGGAGCTGCAGCAGAGCCTCGGCACAGCCGGCTGGGCAGGCAGGCACGAGCCAAATCCCGATGTGTCAGAAACTCTGCAGCTGCAGCCGGAACCAGGTGGGTGTCCCAGCAGGGCAGGCCTGCGGGGTTACAGCGCAGCAAAACCCCGGAGAGGGGCAGAGACACGGCGGGGCTGGGCAGGGCAGCCCGGCTCCAAACGGGAAGGGAGAGGCTCCCCTAGAGGGTGTCGAGGGTTTGACGCTGGTCAAATGCCAGTGCACCCGCGAAAAATAATTCGCTCCTTCTTCCATGCTGTAATTGAGCAGAGGAAGGGGAAAGATCAATTAAAGGAAAAAAAGCTTATTGGGTGAGATAAGGATTAGGAGAGAACACTTTAAGAGCACACAGGCTCAAATCTTTAAAAGGTATAAAGAAAAGTTTATTAACAGAATTTTAAAAAAGAGAATAATGAGAGCTGAAATAAACCTTTAGAACACCTTCCCCCTGCACCCCCCCAGCCTTTCTTTCTTTTCCACCGGCAGCGCAGGGAGGCAAAACCATGGGGGTTTTGGTCAGTGTGTCACTTCCAAAAAATCTTTCTTGAGTCCCCTTAGGGAGAGGAGTCTCTCTTGCTGTGCCATGGGAGACAGTTCTCTGTGAACTTCTCCAGCGTGGTTCTAGTTTTCACAAGTCGCAGTCCTGCCCAAACTCTGCTTCAACATGAGTTGCTCCCAAGGGCAGAGCAGTCTTCCCACAACTGCCTTTTTTCCGTGCCCCCCTCCCCTCTGTTCAAAGGTGAAAGAGAAAGAGCTTCCTGCAGATTTTTGGTTCTTAAATATGTCATCGCAGAGGCATTGCTAGCTCCTCTAATTGAGCCAATGTTGATCATCAGAGCCTTTAGGGATTGGCTCTGCGGGACAGAGCAGAAGTTTCGAGAAGCTTCTGTCTCAGAAGCAGCCTCTGTGGCTTCCTCTGCCCCCACTAAAAAGCCAACTTGCGTTAAGCCAGCACAGAGGGGGAGAGGGCTCAGGATCGTGGGGTTTGCCCTGAGGCACCCCAGCAGATGGTGAAATTCCTTTTTTAGTGAGGTGGGTGTTAATAAGGTCCCAGTTCAGTGGCTGCTCTCAGGAGCAGAGGCTCACCCACGGCAGGAGAAGCGGGACTGGGCTGGGCTCTGGTGGTGGCAGTGAATTTGCTCCCAGGCAGCCGCTCCGACCGCCCTCCTCCAACGCTGAGAGGAGAGGGAGCTCGGAGCTGCACCCAGCCCCTTCCCTCAGCCCAAATCTTGGCGTGGTATCTCTGCCCCTGCAGGAGAAAACCCTCAGGTAAGAGAAGGGCAGCCAGGTACCCTCCTCCCCTGAGCTTGGCCGTTTGTCTCTCCTAAGTCTCGATGGTTAAGGCTTCATAGCGACAGATGGGACAAAATTCCATGAGAGAAAGAAACAAAAGGAGAAATCCTAACCCTCAAAGCTCCCAAGAGCCACCTGAGCACTGAGCCAGGGGGTTCCACGCCCAGAGCATGGCACAGAAGGGCTGATGGCACTGCCTGCACGCTGCCCCTGCCGCCTCTCCCCGGCCGCTGAGGGGGCAGGAGCTCCCAGCCACCGCTCCTGGAGCCAAGGGGCCACCGGGACACTGTGGAGGCTCCTGGGAGCCAGGGGCTGCTGTGACACAGAGGGGCCTCAGGCAGCCCAGGAGAGCACCTGAGGCTCTGGACTGTGATAGAAGAGTAATGCAATGGTTGACTCTCACAAGTAAAAGGCAAATATCTTGTATATATGTTAAGAGATGTTTTATAGATTTATAGTTATGTTTTACTCCCCCCCTTGCGTTGTTATCAGGGGGTGACCTGGGTTTGGGACATTTGGGAGGGCTGGCTTGTCACTATGGCAACATCTGACCTCCAATCAAGATTTGAGGAAGTGATCTCCACCACTGGACAGCGAAGAAGGAGTCGATGGACAGAACTTTGGGAGGAGCTAAAGGGTTAAAAAGCAAAACCTCCATTGTGAGCACATGTGGGAAAAATCCTTTTCTCCTGGCACCATAATATTTTCTCTATTCAGTCTTCTGTTGTATTTTTGATAAGGTTTTAATAAACATTTTAAAATTTTTTTTAAAAGTGAGCATCATTTCCCACAAATGGGAGCTCTCCCTTGGATTTACACCTCGCCCTGGTGGCACTGGTGGCACTAGGAGTTTTCAAAAGAGGCGTGCCCCGCCATGGATTTGGCGGAATCTGTTGGACTCTTTCAGGACCACCGGCTGTCAAAGGCTGAAAATCCGAAGACACCAGGAGAGTGGATAAAGAAAAGAGGGGAAGAGGGGTGAGTACCGTCCTCATAACTGTTTTGTGGCCAGTTGGTATTTCTGTAATTCCGATATATAAACGTGAGCTTCACATCAGTGATATATACGGATCCATCCTGGTCAGGTGAAGCTTCAGGATAATAATGGATGGTTTAAAGCAGGGCAGAACGTGTGGGTGAGAAAGGTGGGGACCCTGTCTCTGATGGAGACTGAAGCATTTTCACAGATCCAGTGGGAAGCTCTGTACAGCACCATGGTGTGTTACAGACAGTGTCTAGTGGATGGGGATTCCTTCAAGACTCTTGAATTAAGAGTTGTTTTGTGAAAAACATGTTCAGTCTCCTGTGAAAATTTAAAAAGTTTAATAAAGGACAATAGGAGACAAGGACCATGGAGCAAAGATTATTTGTGTCTGGGTGCATCTTGGCACTCAGCCAAGACCACACGGTCACCCTCGGGGACACCCCTTAAATACCTCTTCCCTTACATCAGCTCTTTGCATATTCATAGCCCCTTATGCATATCCATAACCTAGTTTACATTTTCCAGGAACTATTTTACATGGCCCCTCCTTGGGTCCGCCTTTTCAGAGCATGCGTGTTTCCTGGCTGGGATTTGGCTCCTTCTCTTTATCACTTCCAGTTTTGGCCCTGGCCCACACTGCCTTCAGAGGGTGAGTGCTGCTGGTTGGCAGATCTGTGCAGGTGTCCTCATCCTGTGTTCATTGGATGTTATCCCATCCAAGCAGGCATTTTAACACAAGCATACTTCTATCAGCTATTGCACTACTATGTCTAAGCTTAATTAATGGCAGAAATACAAACTGTATCTTTATAACAAAGCTACTTTAACATCACACAAATAAAATCCATTTTAACGTTTTTGAAAAGCCAATATTGTAATATGTATCTATAACATGGTTTAAACTTTTTTTTGTGGGCTTGTAAAAAGCTTCTGTTGCTGTGCAGCTCCTGGGCAGCCCCAGGAGCTGCTGCTCACGGAGCCTCCTCGCAAGGGAGGTCCAGGGAGATCCACAGGCAGAGGCACCTCAGTTCCACACTGTGTCTCTTTGGAGCTTGTTCTGGAAAAGCAACCTTCTGGGAGCTCGAAGTTCACTGTAACTATTAGAAGGGATTAACTACTGCAGCATCGTAAGGCCACTTCCCTCTGATGCCCGGAAAAGGCTGGAAATAAATCCCTAGAGACTGGTGTCTACAGAGCAGGTGTTTGTTTATTGCAGCGCTGGTGGTGAGGGGGATAGCTCCACTCAACTCACCCACCCTTGTCATGTGTTGTAGATTATTTATACAGTAATTATTGCTTAATATTGCAATGTCGTTATAACATCGTCTAATTTACACAATTTACATAATTTGCTACTGTTATCTCATGGAACTAATTTACATAATGTTGTCTCATACTTATAAATAGTTCTGTACTGTGCTTGCTCTTCCCCACTTTAGGTGGTCTTGGGGGTCTTCTTCAATGAAGACTCAAGGTCTTCCTGAACATTTCAACTTTGTCTTCGGAGCTTGTGCAGTTATGGTGTTCCTTGGTCTTTCTGGATTTAACTGGCCTAAATTCTCCATTTTGTGGCTAATTGGCTTTACATTTGCCAATTTCTCATTCGAACATCCTGCTGCTGCCCAGTATAGCTAAACTTGTCTATTTTTGAGATGATTCACCTGGAGAGTTTCTGTTTATTTAAGCATTAAGGGACTAGTTAACCATATACTGGCTATTACATTGTATAAGAAGTTGTGACTCAGGTTATATTGGTATCTTATAACTCAAGCTATGTAAGCATCTTGTAATTTTGACCCAAGTTATGTAGGTATCACCTCCTATTAAGAGGATTTGTTTAAGATTTTCCAAAGCGTGTGTTGTGACTCTGTGATCTGTGGAGAGTGTCTTTGTGTGTTGGTGCAGGTCTGCCCATCACAGATGATCATTTCCCCGGGGTGTCATAAAACCTCCTCTGATAAAACCAACTCCATGGCAAAATGATGCCATTTCCAAACAGCAAGAATTCTTCCTCTTTCTGTCCTGCATGTTTAAGGAGCTCAGATCTTCCCAAAACTGCTTCTTTCTACTTACTCCTTGAACAATGAACAAAGGAACACCAAGGGTTTGCCAGTTCTTTCTTAGTTTGTCCAAGTCCTTTCTGAGAGCCTGGGAAAATGGTCTCTGGCAGCTGAGAATCTGTGGGGTTGAGACTCTTGTCTGTGATAAAAGATCACGGGAATTAAGTGGCTCAATACCTTTGAGACCTTGGATTTTTATTCAGTCTTTGGCCTGGGGCTGAATTTTCCCTTTCTTTCAGCCTTTTTTTTTAAATTCCCCTCGAATCAGAAGATGCCATGATGCGAATGCAGTTTCTGTAAGGATGAGTGAGGTTCTTCCCTTGGAAAGCAAAGGCAATGACCAAAAGGCAGCTCAGGCTCAGCAGGGGCTGCACCCTTGAGATGGGGCTGCCGGGGGAGCATCAGCTGCTCGGGTGATCTCTGGGGAAAGGCAGGGCTATCCTTTGCTCTCTGCTGACAGCTCTGACCTAACCCTAACCCTCAGGGAGCCTGAGCCGTGCCAGATGTGCCCCCGGGACGTGGGGCTGAGCGCTGAGCCCGAAAGGGGCCCCGGAGAAGGCAGGGGCAGCTCTGCTCCTCCCTGCAGGGTTTGTGCCCTGCTCAGAACCAGTTCCCATCCCGTCGGAGCAAACACCGTCCTTAGGGCACGGAGAAAAAAGGGCTTCCCACCCCTGAGCCCAGCCCAGCAGCCGGGCTGGGCTCTGTTTCACTTTCTCCTGTTCCCCTCCTTTGTGTTTCAGTTTCTCTTTCTCCGGTTCCCCTCCTGTTGTGTTGTTCCTGGTCCCCTTTCTCCTGTTCCCCTCCTGTTGTGTTTCAGTTTCTCTTTCTCCTATTCCCCTCCTGTTGTGTTTCTGTTCCTGTTTCTCTTTCTCCTTTCCCCTCCTGTTGTGTTCCTGCCCTTGCAGCCCCCGCAGCCTCCGGGGCCGTTTTTCCCCTTTGGGTGGTCGTGGTGACTCAGGGAAGGCGCAGGAGGCTCCTTTGTGCCCAGCTGAGGACGGTCCCTGTGTCCAGAGCTGCTCGGGCCATGCTCAGGCCAGCAGGATGGCCAGGAGGACGTCTAGCAGGATGGCCAGGAGGACGTCCAGCAGGATGGCCAGCAGGATGGCCAGCAGGACGTTCAGCAGGATGTCCAGCAGGACGTTCAGCAGCATGTCCAGCAGGATGGCCAGCAGGATGGCCAAGAGGACGTCCAGCAGGATGGCCAGCAGGACGTTCAGCAGGATGTCCAGCAGGATGTCCAGCAGGATGTCCAGCATGATGTCCAGCAGGATGGCCAGCAGGATGTCCAGCATGATGTCCAGCAGGATGGCCAGCAGCACATCCAGCAGGATGGCCAGCAGGACGTCCAGCAGGATGGCCAGCAGGATGGCCAGTAGGATGGCCAGTAGGATGTCCAGCAGGATGGCCAGCAGCACATCCAGCAGGATGGCCAGCAGGACGTCCAGCAGGATGGCCAGCAGGATGTCCAGCAGGATGGCCAGTAGGATGTCCAGCAGGATGGCCAGCAGCACATCCAGCAGGATGGCCAGTAGGATGGCCAGCAGCATGTCCAGCAGGATGGCCAGCAGGATGGTCAGCAGGATGTCCAGCAGGATGGCCAGTAGGATGTCCAGCAGGGTGGCCAGCAGCACATCCAGCAGGACGGCCAGCAGGATGGCCAGTAGGATGTCCAGCAGGGTGGCCAGCAGGATGGCCAGCAGGATGGCCAGCAGCACATCCAGCAGGACGGCCAGCAGCACATCCAGCAGGATGGCCAGCAGGATGGCCAGCAGCACATCCAGCAGGATGGCCAGCAGGATGGCCAGCAGCACATCCAGCAGGATGGCCAGTAGGATGGCCAGCAGGAAGGCCAGCTTGGACACAGGACATGCCCAGAGCAGAAGATTGGTGCTGCTGGCAATGTTACATTACGTACAGTGTAGTAAAATTTAACACAACTGAATATAATTTAAATTGAAATTTATACAAGTCACATTTTATACCATTAAGTACCATTTACTACAACTGACATTTAAACAAATGCAGCTTAGAAGTTTACAACAGTAAATACATTTTAAATTGAAATTCATACAACTTAAAATGAATAAAAGTAAACCTAATTTAATGCAATGTAAGCCTTATTTCCTATAACTTAATGCAAGTAAATACTATTTAACATAATTTAAATTTAAACTGATACAACTTGGTTTTATGCAATTAAATAAAATTTAATAGAATTTAAATTCATACAAGCTAAAGTTAATGCAAGTAAATATTGTTCAATAGCATTTAAAGTAATACAACTTAAATTTATACAACCAAATACAGTTTAATGCAAGTTGAAATTCATACAACTTTAATACAAGTAAATACAAATGAATGCAATCTGAATTTAAATTCATACAACCTAAAGTTAATGCAAGTAAATACTATTTAATATCACTTAAATTTAAACTGATACAACTTAAATTTATACACTTAAATACAGTTTAATAGAATATAAGATTAAATTCAATTTAAAATTACTACAAGTAAATACAAATGAATGCAATCTGAATTTAAATTCATACAACTTAAAGTTAATGCAAATAAATACTACTTAATACCACTTACATTTAACTAGTACAAGTTAAATTTACACAGCTAAATACAATTGACTACAATATAAATTTTAATTAATACAATTTCAGGTTAATACAATGCAAAATAAGATGAACATCTATGAAATTGATACCAATAGCTACAAAATACCTACAAAATCAACTTTTTGCAAAAACTATGTGTCTTTTTTTTGGCCCTGTGGCCAAGCTTCGTGGGTTGGGAATGAACATGTTTGTATTTTCCAGTCTCAGATATTTCTGTCGCTGTGGGGTCCAGCTGATGTTTTCCATTCCAGGTATTTGCACACGTAAGGTCCTTATGCAATGCTCTTCTCCTTCCCTCAGGTACTCTTCAATTAGTGCCACCTGCAATTAGAAAGAAATGGTGTCACAAGCAAGTCCATTCGCCTCCATAAAAACTTTAAAAACTGCTGCAATCAGTTTATTTCAAAACTGATAATCCTTAGAAACAAAAATGCACGAAGGCTCTACTCAGACAGCTGGTTGCAGCAGTGGTGCCCAACTGTCATTATTTTTTGTTTTCTCCCTCTCTGGATTCAGTTCCTTCATTGCTGTGGAACAGAGCTCTGCTCAAGATGCACACTCTGCGTTGTGGGAGGATCTAAAGAATCCATCTGCCCATTGCATTTTAAGCTGAAATTATTAAAAAAAAAAAAAAAAATCCTGCTCTGCCGTGCTGACAGGCATTCGGTGGAGTGTGGCTTCTTCAGGCACAGCACAGAGGAAAGGCATCATGGTTGAGATGGTCATAGTTGAGACAGAGACCATACAAAGCAACACACTCCATTTTCAGAAGGCTCCAAACCCGTTTTTTATTCTAGCACGCATGCTTTTTATACATTCTTAAAAAACTCCTATGCTTACACTTTACTCAGTGGTCAGAAGAGACAGAGTGCTTATTGGAATAGAGTTGCAGGTTTCTCTTATTTATCCTTCTTTCTTTCTTGGTTTCTATGTCAATAACCTTGGTAGGAAAACGGTAGGAAATTCTTTCAGGGGTAAACATGGATCCTCTTATCAAACTTCTCTCTAGCTCAGAGAAGTCGCTGCAAAGCCTCCTCCACAGAAAGGGAATTCATGCAAGCATGGCTTCCTCTTGCACTGATCGTGTCCTGAGCTGTCCCCGAGGTGCTCCTCAGCCCTGCCTTGGACTGGAGCCGTGCCACAGCTCTGGCTGTGTGGTTTGGGGTTGGTCAGGGGGATATTTTTGGGTCGGTGAGGGGGTGTTTTTGGGTTGGTGAGTGAGGTGGTTTTTGTTTGGTTAGGGCGGTGGTTTTGGGTTGGTCAGGAGGGTGGTTTTGGGTTGGTCAGGGGATATTTTTGGGTCGGTGAGGGGGTGTTTTTGGGTTGTTGGGGGGTTGTTTTTGGGTTGGTTAGGGGGGTGTTTTTGGGTTGGTGAGGGGTGGTTTTGGGTTGTTTAGGGGCTGGTTTTGGGTTGGTCAGGGGGGTGGTTTTGGGTCAGTGAGTGGGGTGATTTTGGGTTGGTGAGGAGGGTGTTTTTTGTTTGGTTAGAGGGTTGGTTTTGGGTCAGTGAGGGGTTGTTTTGCGTTGGTCAGGGGATATTTTTGGGTCGGTGAGGGGGTGTTTTTGGGTTGTTGGGGGGGTGTTTTTGGGTTGGTTAGGGGGGGTGTTTTTGGGTTGGTGAGGGGTGGTTTTGGGTTGTTTAGGGGCTGGTTTTGGGTTGGTCAGGGGGGTGGTTTTGGGTCAATGAGTGGGGTGATTTTGGGTTGGTGAGGGGGGTGTTTTTTGTTTGGTTAGGGGGCTGGTTTTGGGTCAGTGAGGGGTTGTTTTGGGCTGGTCAGGGGGTGGTTTTGGGTCAATGAGTGGGGTGATTTTGGGTTGGTGAGGGGGGTGGTTTTTGTTTAGTTAGGGGGCTGGTTTTGGGTCAGTGAGGGGTTGTTTTGGGTTGGTGAGGGGGGTGGTTTTGGGTCAGTGAGTGGGGTGATTTTGAGTTGGTGAGGGGAGTGGTTTTGGGTTGGTTAGGGGGGTGATTTTGAGTTGGTGAGGGGAGTGGTTTTGGGTTGGTCAGGCGGGTGGGTTTGGGTTGGTTATGGGGGTGTTTTTGGGTCAGTGAGTGAGGTGGTTTTTGTTTGGTTAAGGCGGTGGTTTTGGGTTGGTCAGGAGGGTGGTTTTGGGTTGGTCAGGGGATATTTTTGGGTCGGTGAGGGGGTGTTTTTGGGTTGGTGGGGGGGGTGATTTTGGGTTGGTGAGGAGGGTGTTTTTTGTTTGGTTAGAGGGCTGGTTTTGGGTCAGTGAGGGGTTGTTTTGGGTTGGTCAGGGGATATTTTTTGGTTGGTTAGGGAGGTGGTTTTGGGTTGGTTAGGGGGGTGTTTTTGGGTTGGTTAGGGGGGTGTTTTTGGGTTGGTTAGGGGGTGGTTTTGGGTTGGTTAGGGGGGTGGTTTTGGGTTGGTTAGGGGGGTGGTTTTGGGTCAGTTAGGGGGGTGGTTTTTGTTTGGTTAGGGCAGTGGTTTTGGGTTGCTGAGGGGGGTGTTTTTGGGTTGGTTAGGGGGGTGTTTTTGGGTCAGTGAGTGGGGTGGTTTTAAGTTGTTTAGGGGCTGTTTTTGAGTTGGTTATGGGGTTGGTTTTGGGTTGGTGAGGGGGGTGGTTTTGGGTTGGTCAGGCGGGTGTCTCTGAGTCGGTGAGGGGGGTGGTTTTGAGAGAGGCAAGCAGGAAAATTTATGCACAGTTCCATCTGCTGCCCTGGGGTGCCGAGGGCACAAAGAGTCTGAGAGAGAAGCTTTGCCTTTTCCTCCTCCTGCCCACGGAGCTGGCGGGGGGACCTGTTCAGGGGATGGGCTACACATGGCTCCGTGCACGATGCCACGGAAAAGAGTTTTCTGCTGTGCTGGTGAAGCTCAGTGGGCACTGGTGTCTGGGCTTTGGTTCCTTTGATGCCAGGAGATCCATTACCACAGGGGCACGGGGAGCTTGGGGCTCTCCAGAGAGCCTCGTGGGTTGGCTCTGCTGTGATGTGCTCGGCGTAGAAACAATCAGAGGATTAGAGAGAGGACTCCTGGTGGCAGCCTTGTTTTGGAGAAGTAAAAGCCTAGGAAATCATGGACGGGCCAAAAGCATATGGGGAGTCTGGGGAAGACTGATCCCATAGTGCAGGGGTCCAGTGCAGGGCTTGGCCCTATTAACCACAACCACTGAGCCCGCAGGACTCTTCAGCCAGAGACCAAATTTATGTGTCTGCACGACTTTCCTCTGCTATTAAAAGTGCCTGTTCTGTTCTGGGGGTAGTGCTGGTGTCTGTGTGAGCACAAATGGCAGAAAGAGGAAGGAAAATGGGTCCCAGGTGGTGGGTGGGATGTGGAGTGAGGGCAAACGGGACACCAGAACAGCAGCAGGATTTACAGCAGCTCTTTAGGACCACCCAGCAGCGTCTGCGCTGCTGGGGATGCCACCAGGTAGCAGCAGAGGAATGATGTTCCTACCTGGAACCGTGCTTTGGCATGGTCTGCCTGTGCTTTCCGTATTTATGGAATAAATCTGGGCTCCAGCTCCCGAATAAGAACTAATCTGGCACATCAGCTGCTGACACCACCGCACTGTTTCTGGTGCAGCAGATCAGCTGCGATGGTGTTTGCACAGCAGGGATGCAGCCAGACCCTCGCAGGCTCCCAGGCCAACCACAGACACCTCCCTGGGGCTGGTCCTGAGCACGGGCAGAGGCCAAGGCACGGGATCAGGTTTCACTTGGCACCTCCTCTCTTTTCTGCCATTTGAACAGAGCAGACTCAGGGACGTTTCCTGGCCGAGGAGCCAGCTGCTCCCCTGCCCTTTGCTGCAGGCTGTTACCTTCTGTATTTTGGTCCACACACGCTCTCCAGTTCTTCCTGCCAGGATGTCCATGGCATCTGCCATCAGTGACTGCAGCTGGGGCACCGAGATACAATCAATCAGTGTGGAATTCACAGAGAAATCACTTCTCTGAATACACAAATGAAACCCTAATTCAAATCCTTGGCACTCTGATGATTTTGTGACTCATCTTGCACACAGTGAGCACGGCCAACTCATCTTTGCTTCAGTCCTTGCACTGCATTCTTGTGGATCTAAAATACTGTAGTATTGCCTTCCCATAGTCCCCTTCCAGGGCAGTCCTGGCACCCTGCACCCTTCCCAACCCCTGGAAAATAGTTCAGATACTCTTAATTCAGAGACAGAGAGACAGGGGTTGGACCCAGGGTGTCCTGCCCTTAGCATCAGTGTTTAGGAACAAACTAGGGAAAGCTGGTACATGAGACCTGTGCTACTGCTGCACTCTAAAAAATTCTCTTCCAAAATGTTGGGTTAAGTTAAAGGGAGTGCAAACAAAAGTTTTTGGAGTCTCTTCACAAGTGTTTTACTCGTGAATTAAGAAGAACTAAGGAATTAAGATCTGCTGGCACTACAGGTATCAGCATTCCTGGGGTGTGCTCAAGGCACAAGGCTCACCCAAAGGTGTCCCTTCAGGGGAGGAGGAGAGACACCATCTGTCCACTGATGCACAGCAAGAAGGAGATGTTTCCCCCTGCTCTTTACTCCCCAACCCCCTTGGATACCATCGCTTTTGGCCTTGGTGGCTGCAGCAATCATCCCAGTGCTGGCCCTTGCTGGAGCTGGGCTGGGCCAAGGGCCAAGGGCCCAGCCCGTGTTTCTCAACAGCCCCAGGGATTCTTCACCAACCTGGGGCACCTCTGCAGCAAGTCTGACAAGTGACCAGGAGCAGGCAGACAGGTTTGTTCTGAGACAGGGAACATGTGGTGGTGGGACCCAGCACAGAAAATTGGTTTTCCCTCCTTTCCCCCTCTCCTTCTCAGCTCTACCCTGATTCAGGCTGTTTTGCTGCAGGTGCCTTCTGGGGTCAGAGATGTCAAGGCAGCAAGAGCTGAATCATTGCAATCATTTTTCCAGACTGATCTGGGGAGGTTGTGGAGGCAGAGAAGGGATTTTCAACAGATCCTGACAGGTAAGTCCTGGTGGTTCTGTCAGTCACCTTGCAGGTGATCAGCTCCTCCTCTATCAGAGCACTGAAGGAGGATTTGAGAACTCTTTTAGGACCCCACATTGGACAAAGGACTTCAGAGCACAGGGTGTGTCAGATTAAGCTCTTTTCTGACCCAGAGATGGGGTAACTGAGAGACGTTTTAAAAGCTTTTATTCTATTTTTTCTATGTAAACCTTCTATCAAACTTTAAGAATTTGCTACAGATCCATTTCCCACAAGGGTGGAAGTACAGAACTCTGCCCTGGCCCTTCCTGCTCTGTCTCTCAGCCTGCAGAGGCTGTGTTGGAAATCAAAACCTACCAGCTTGTCATCCTCCTGAGAGACTCTCTGCAGGTAGGGAGCAGTCGCCAGCTCAGCCATCGCCTGGGCCATCACCTGGGTGTGTTCCTCCCCTCTCTGCAGGTGGCTGAGCAGGCTGGCATGATGGAACTGCTCAATGGCCCGGGCACAGGGGCCACGCTCATCCTGTTGGCCCAGGAAAAGAGAGGAGGTGAGAGGAGAGGCACAGGGAACACCCTGATCCTTGGAGTCCTGTGCCTCCAGGCCTCTCATCTGTGTCTGTGCTGGTCCTGCTCTCAGCCCTGTGCCAGCCAGAACCTTTCAGGCCCTGCTGCTGGGACAGGCCTCAGAGAGGCACCAAGAAGAATTTCTTGCCACGAGCTCTCTAGTAGGACTAGGAAAATACAGATGTCATGATAGAGGGGAAGGGGAGACAGCAGATAACAAACACAAACAGTTTTCTCCTTTGGAATTGGCTTTTCCATCAGCCCCTCCATTGAACATCACCTGACTTTCCTGGATGGCTTTTCCAGTCTCAGGGGAGAGGCTAAGGAAAGAGTGCAGGGTGTCAGCTCATGGTTTGGGTGCAGACAGGCCAACCCAGGGTTTAAAAGACAGACCCTGGAGGAACTGAAGCCTGCAGGGGTGGTCTCTGGCCACCAGGCAGCCAGGAACATGGCACGCTTGAAGCATGTTCCAGCTTTCTCATCTTAGGCAGAGCCATGTGTGTATAAATGATGTCATGAACTTCAGGCTGTGTGGCTGCAAAACAAAGGGGGCAGAATTGACTTTTCTGAAGTGTTGCCATGGTTTGATCAGCTTGGGTTTAGCACTGAGCTGGTTTGGTCAAAACCAGCCTGAGCAGAACAAGAAGCTGGATTGCAAATTGCGTCTGCAAATGAGGAAGAGAGCAGCAGGAAGAAATGTTTGTTCTGTTAAACCCAAAGATATTATTTTTTCCTCTCCAAGTAAGTTGTAAGGCTTGAGTCTGTAGCTGAAGTTTGGCCATTTTTAATTTAGATTACATGTGATGGAAATAAGATGGAATTGTGTTTGTAGCTTGAAGACAATTGTGGAATACTTTAAAAGAAACAGAAGTGGCCCAGTCTCTGTCAGGGCCATAAGGAGAGGTCAGTCCCCAGCTGCAGAGCAGCTCTGGCTCTGTGCCCATCTCTGTTCCCAGGCAGAACTGGCACTGCCATCTGCTCCTTGGGTGGGATCTTGCTGGGACCACTGAATGCTCTGAAAACTGAAGGGAAAGGGAATATATTTCCCCTGACAATGGACATGGACGTGGCAGCTGTTTTTTCCAACCAGTGACTCTCTTTTCTGTCCTGGGGCTTTCCTCGTCTCCGTGGCAGCTCTCACACCGATCCCTGGGGCTGGTTATGAACCCACAGGCCCCCAGTTCAGCCCAGTTCCCTGTCCTTGCTGCTCTGGAGGTGGCACCAGGGAAGCCCTTGCCTAAACCACGGGGCTGCTGTGCCAGCCTCCTTGGAGAAAAGGTCACTTGGCTGCTGCCTTAGGTGGTGCTGGGGCTTCACCTGGGTTTTTTTGGGAGTGCACTTGCGTTTCAGCCAGAATATTTGGATGTAGAGGGGAGGTGTAAAGCTGATAGAAAATACTGCTGTGTGGGAACAGTGTAAATTCCTACAGTGGAGACTGTAGCAGCTCTCATCTCTGACAGGATGAGTTTCTTTTCCCTGTGCCCTGAAAAACAGACCTCTCTGCTTATCTCTGCTTGAACTGTGTGGTCCTGTTCCTCCAAATTCATTTACAGAAGAAGGGAGTCATGGGGAGTGCAAAACCTGTCTGATTTCAAAGTTTTTTCTCTTCCTGTTACTATTTTGAGACTGTAGTAATTGCAATAGAGGAATCTGACCTCCAAGAGCAAAGAGAGAATTGGGGGGATAAAAAAAAAATTTAAATTGCAGTTTTTCTGGGGCTTTCAGAAAGACCAGGATTTTATTGTGTTTCCAGCATCCAACCCACACTCTGTAGTTGTAGCTTTGAAGGGAATGCCCCCAGCAGGAACAGATCCTCCCCTTTCCAAATCTGCCACTTGCACTACTCTGCACATCAGGAACTGGGACTTTTGATCGTCCAAAGCCAAGAGCAAAGGGCTTCAGGAAAGCACTGCAAAGAAGCAGCTGCGTTTCCTCAGGGGTGTCTGCCCTCCATCCACTCCACTTCCCTCAGGCCAGTGTGGATGCTTTTGGCCAAGTCCTGCACACAAGTTCCAGTGCTCACTGCTGCTCCAGCAGCTGCCCTCTAGAAGGAAAGGAGTCTGAGCTTCCCCAGATCTCTAGCTCATGTTTCTTTGCTCAGCAGAATAATTGAAGAATTGCATGGAAACAGTCTCATCTATGTGCAAATTTGATCGTTGACCCTTGTGCTAATTGTCAGCCCTAGTGCTAAAAGCTGTGCCCATTATGGCAGAAAGGGTGGAGCAGAGGTAACCATCACATGGCTTGTGTGAGAAGGTGAGAAGGTTACTTCACACCTTCACTCCATAGGGATCAGATCTCAGTCACTAGAATTGCTTCAAGAAGCAGTGATTGACTGCTGATGGAGCTCGGGGTGGGAGGTGCAGTGTACTGTGGGTATGAAATAAGAGTGAGTAACTGTGTTGGTGGTTGTGCAGTAGGGGTATAATATCACAGGCAATAAAGATTGGAGGAAATTGCATGCAGACAGACCTTTAAGAAACTGTGGTCACTGTTAAGTCATTAGGACTCCTTTCCAAAAGAGTCTGAACCCACCAGACCTCTGTTCCTAATGCAATTCACGGAGCATTTCTGGACACTGCAGGAGCAGACGCTGCAGGAATTACCCCCCAAAAGCACATGTCCTTCCCACACACCACATACCAGAAAGGGAATGGGATACTCACCTTAATCTTGGAGCTTCCTATGAAAGCCATGGCTGCCATGATCCCTTTCCCAGTGTTCTGCCAAAATGTTTCTGCTTCTTCCTCCATGCTGGGACTGAAAGTTATTTTCTGGCCTAGGAAGTGAACGAGGCTGTGTTTATTCGTCTCCGTTTTCTTTAGGGGATCTGGCAGGACATTGAGTGAACTGGAGGAGGACTGAAGGGGATGGGAAGAGCTGCCTGGGCCGTCAGGGCTGCCAGCACTGATGGAAATGGATCCTGAGACACCCCTCACCCCCTCATTTAGTAAGGATTGTGGGGGTCACTCCCGAGCCAGGCCAGTTCTTGAGCAACTTGGCACACCTGGAAAGACTGGCAGTTTTTGAGTTACAAACTTCTCCACAGTTTTTCCAATCTCTTTGTTTCTGAAGCCCAGAGTCAGTAAGTACTGCTGGCCAGGATGAGATTCAGCCTTCTCTGGCAACAGGTGAATTCCATGAGGATCTGCACAGGGAAAGGAAAATAATTTTCACTGTCATATTTATTTTCAGCTGTAAGAGAAGATACTTTTTTGGAGAAAAATACGAGACGTCTAAGAAGGAGTGAAATGGTCTCCAGAAACCTTACCAAAACACAGACAACAAACCCAACACATCCAGCTCTCACTGGGCTGGGAAATCTTAGGGCTCTGCAGCCTTTTGCATTAACAGCTTAAATTTTGCTGATGCCTGAGATAAAGCATATTCTGCCCAATTCCCCACAGCAGTGTGGAAGTGTCTGAAGGCCAAACAGCTCAAACTCTCCAACTCTCTCCAGCTCTTTTGAATTCAGCTGCACAAACACAGTCCACAGTGCTTAAGGGCAGCTGAAACCTGCTGCTACCTGTAAATATGTGCTGCACGTAATCAGGGTGCTTCTCAGCAAAGGTTTTGTTGGCCTCCTTTATCTTGTCAGCCTTGTCCTCTTTCTCAAAAGGTGTGTACAGAACAGAAAAAGAGACTTCTCCACTGAGGGCTTCTTGAATCATAGCCTAAAAAAGGGCAGAGAAATGATACATTTCATGTTGGGTAGGGGCTAGTTAAAAACCAAACAAAACAACTAGGTGGTTTGGAAGGGTACTCCATGAACCTCCATCTTCAAGGAGGAGACAGAAACAAGAGAAACTCTTTCAGATGGAGAGAAAAAGTGATTCCACGCTCTCTGAAAATCACATCAGGAAGACTTACGAAAATATGCCTTCATCAGCCATATCCAGAGTTGTTGTGTCAGGGGAGGTTTAGGTTGGATATTAGGGACAGGTTCTTCCCCCAGAGGGTGGTCAGGCACTGGAACAGGCTCCCTGGGGAAGTGGTCACAGCTCCAAGCCTGACAGAGCTCCAGGAGCAGTTGGACAACTGCTCAGGGTGTGGCCCTTGGGAATGGCCCTGTGCAGGGCCAGGAGTTGGTCTCAGCCATGCTTGGGGGTCCCTCCCAACCCGGCCCGTTCTGTGATTCCTCCCCAGGCTGTCAGCTGTTACCTGCCAGTACAGCTGGAGGAGGTCACTGGTGTCCAGCCCCGCGCCCTCGGCCAGGACGTACAGACAGTGCGCCACCATGGCGCTCCTGGGGACAAAGAGAGAAAGAGGAGTGGGCAGGCAGAGAAGGGGCTCTGTGGCCAGGCTGGACGGAGGTCCCGTTCAAAGAGTGTCAAGTGAGCTCTATAGCAAAGGTTACACAGAACTCCCAGTCCTTGTCCAACTTTTAGACAAACACATTTTTAGCTCCCTGAACTCCCTGCCAGCAAATAGCCCTGGGTGTCATTTAGGGCCACAATTGGGATTATTCACGTTACAGCAACTGGGAGGACTGGAGCTCTGCTGCCCCTGAGGTCACACACACAAAGCCAGTGCAAAGCTGCCACGGATTTGGGCAAAGGCTGGCTCTTAGAGGATGTGTCACTGCTGAGAGCTGCAAGGAAAGGGATGCAGAGGAGCCCGAGCAGCAGAAGTACCTGGCAGCCTCCGAGTATCTGTGCAGGCACCGAAAGCAGGCAGCTTGGCGCAGGTGATTGCAGAAGTGAGAGGGGTTCTGAATGATGCTCCTTGGGGAGAGAAGAGGCGTGGACAAGGTTAGGCTGGGATTTCTTACATCACTAAAGCTCCTAAGAATCAAGCAGTGACTGAGGCAGATGCCATATGCACTTCTGCTCTATAACTCAGTGCCACATCTCAAATGTCAGGTGAACTCTCTGTCCCTGCTTCCCTCTCCCTCTCTCCAGCTGTGATCGATGAAGAAAACATTACTAAAGATATTACTTAAAGGTTCATTTCAATGTGGTTTTATCCTAAATGCAATTTCATTAGGGGTTTATGTATTGCTCTAGAAAAAATGCTCCAGGGGTTAATATTCTCTTTTGCCTTTGGCATGTAGGTATCATAAACAAAACTGCTACAGCACAAGCTCTTATCAACCCCCAGCTGCCCTAACAGGAGCAGCAGGTGTCTGGCTCATCTCCCTGGAAGCACTGTGCACCTGGAATGTACCAGAAGGTGAACCTGAGATATTTTGAAATACTCTCTGTACAAGGCATAGGTGCAGTGTGGGCAAACCTTGGCCTGGTGTGTCAGACCCTTCAACAGATGTGATTAGTCCAATCTAAACACCAGTTCCACGCGTAAGGTGTGTTCTCTTGATTCCTCTTTTCTCACTAGTACACTGGGTCTTCCTGCACAGCATTTATTCCTTGTCTTTCATTTTGGGTTTCAGTGTGAGCAGTGAATCCAACCCGTGTTTCCTCTTACCTGTGGGAATGATGCAGAGCAAGGCCAGGCTGCCCCAGTTTTAAGTAGCAGATGACGAGCTTTGACTCGATCCAGCTGACAAGCCTGGAAATATCATCTGGAGAGGACCTCAAGGGATCCTCTATAGCAAAGTCTTTACTGCAAAGCTGCACATGAAACAAAACCATAATTTCCAAATATTAGAATACACAATTTGCTGGGTGGAAACACTTTTTGTGACTGATCAGTGGAGAAAACTGAGGTCTAATAGACTCTGGCTTTAACTAAAGTCAGCATTACAAAAGCCAGTACAGAGGACAGAATGGTCTTTCAGGGATGTTCTGGGTTTTTTGTTTCTGAGAGCTGGATTTAGAGGCTGCTGAGGACCGCCAGCCCTACAATTCTGTGATGTCCCAATCACTCTGTCTGCAATCCCAGGGATTAATTCCCTCATCCATTTTCCTGGTATGTCCATTCACCAGCCTTTCCTCTCAGGAGGAGACAAGCCTTCCTTTCTTTTTAAGTGACCCATGGTGCTGTTCCTACCACAGCTCATTTCAGAATATAGGGGGCAAAAAAGCACTTAAAAGGGGTGACACTTAATCATTTTATTCACTGATTGCTATAATATTTATTGCTTAAAAAAATTACTTCAGTATTGTAGGAAAAAAAAAAGGAATAGGATATTTGCTTGTGAATTAGAAAGCCCTAATATTTGACAAATGCTTTTGAATGAAGTTTGGCAGAACTAAAAAAAAGTGCAGTCCCTTTCTCAGAGTTTGAAGTGCCTGGCTGAAGGTATTGGAGTCAGAGTGGAGAGAAAGCATTAGTTGAGGCAGAGTGAAAACTCCCCAGTTATTGAGAGGGCATTTGTTGCTGATAGAGCTAAGATTAGAGGAGCATTTTTTTCACTCTCTGGGACTTCAATTTCCTCCACACATTAATACAGTTAAGAACTTGGAGAAAAGCACAAAATTACCTGGCATTCTTTGGTTCAGTCCAACACTTCCCCCCTTCTGTGGCTTATTTACAACTCCCAATTTTCAGATTTCAGGCGAACTCGCATCTCAGGATTTCTCTCCAACCCTGGGCATTCCAGGTTGGCGCCCCTGGCTCCCCTCGCTATTCCTGCCCCAGGGAGTGCGGGGACAGCCCTGCCTTTGCTGTGCAGGTGTCACACCTGCTGTGGGGTCACAGCCCTTTAGCCCCGTACCTCCAGAGCCGTGGAGAACTTGGCGGCGGCCGCTGCGAAATCCCGCTGCTGGCACTGAGCGCTGCCTTCCTGCAGGGCCGCCCGCAGCCCTGCGCCGGCGCGGTGCCACCGGCTGTCCCCCGGGCCTTGGGCAGGAGGCTGAGCCACTGCTGGTGGCCCTGCTGGTGGCACCGCTGGTGGCACTGCAGGTGCCACCGGCTCGCCAGACTCAAACTTGATGTCCACCTCATCAGCACAGATCAACTCGGCCTCTATTTCCCAGAGTCTGGAGAGAGGGATGTGAAGCGGAGGGCTCGGGAATGTCCCCGTGCAGCTCTCTGCTGCGGGTGTTTCTGCTTTTGTGCCGGACACATCTCCAAGGCTTCCTGCTTTCCGCTTACGGCTCGCTCTGTCTGCGCCGCTCTGGGGTCGTTCTTTCTGTTCTTTCGCCTCTTGCCACGCCTGCAAGAGAGGGAGTGGGAGATGAGAGGAGAATTGTGGGATTTAAAGTCATTTCAGAGAACCCCAGAATGGTTTAGGTTGGAAGAGACCTCAAAGGTCATCTCATTCCAGCTCTCTGCCATGGACAGGGACACCTTCTGCTATCCCAGGCTGCTCCAAGCCCTGTCAAACCTGGCCTTAGACACTGCCAGGGATCCAGGGGCAGCCACAGCTTCTCTGGGCACCCTGTGCCAGGGCCTCCCCACCCTCACAGCCAAGAGTTTCTTCCTAATGTCCAATCTAAGTCTCTTTCAGCTTAAAGCCATTCCCCCTTGTGCTTATCACAGCTTGCCTTTGCAAAATGTCCCCGGAGAGCTTTGTTTTGTTACCAGAAATGATTTCTGATAATGCTTTACCATGGATTTTAGCACCAAACAAGATGACATCAAGGGGCAATATGTTAAAATTAGTTGCCTTCCATTCTTTTAACTTTACTGGATGCATTGGGATAAATAGCTTTGGAACATATTATTAAATTAAATTGAATGAAGGAAAGAAAACATAATTAAATAAAATGCAAGCATCTTGGAAAAAAAAAATGTCTTTTCATAGTGTGGAGTGGAGATCTAATGTTCCTTCTGTGCTTTATCCTGCTAAGAGGAGGGCAGGTATTCAAAGTACCATCTGAGGTGCCTCTTCTGATCCCAACAAGAATGGGTGTTGGTTCATGGAGAACCAATTTCAGAATCTGCTTAAACATATGAAATCTATTTCTACTCTGAGCACATTACTTGTGCTCAGGACATGTATTACTGTGATTACAATGAAATTAAACAACACCATCAGAGATCAGGTTCGTGTTCTATTTGCTCACATTCACTGCCAAAGGTGTTGTTGAACTGATGGAGCAGAGGAAAGTCTCTCTTGGGGTAAAATGGGGATCCAGAAATCAGGCAGAGAAATGAACCCCACTCAGGGACACACAGAAGAGCTGTGGCCGAGCAGCTCCTCCCTTGCAGGGTTCCTGCAGTTCTCTTCCCCTTCGGGAATTCCCATTTCAAGTGTCCTGAGCCAGCTCAGCACAGCTGCACTCACCTCAGGGGCCCTTGAGGAAGGTTCCTGTTGAAGAAACATCTGGGAAGGGAACTGCTGGCTCAGTCCAAGCTCCTGGGCCACCTGGAAGAACACAGGGAAGAGCACACTCAGGTTTGCATGGCTGTCCCTGAGCACATTGGTCCTCAATGTTTTCCCAGCCTATCCCAGCTCAGGAATTCCAGCTCAGATCTTCCTCCCCTCGTTGGGAATCCTTTCTGCCCTGGACTTTGAAAATGGAACAAACAGAACCTGCTGGAAGAGGCCTGACTTGGATGAGAACACAGAAGGGAAATTGTTCTGAGCCCCATCCAGCTTGGCTTTGAACACTTCCAGGGCAATTCTGTTTGCTGCCAGGGCCTCTTCACCCTCCTCACTGTTCCTCCTCCAGGGAGGAATTTCTTCCCAAGACCCAATCGAACCCTGCCCGTTGTCAGTTGGAAGCTATTCCCCCTTGTGCTGTCCCTGCAGGTCCTTGTCCAGAGTCCCTCCCCAGCTCTCCCTGAGTCTCTTCAGGAGCTGGAAGAGGCTCTAAGGTTTCTCCCGAGCCTTCTTCAGGCAGAGGGGTCTCAGCTCTCGCAGCCTTTCCCACAGCAGAAGTGCTCCAGCCCCCCAGCATCCTCTGATCCCTCCTGTGGGCTCCTCTGGGCCGCAAGGAATCATCTGGGAGGGGACTGGGAGAAACCCATTGCAGTGTCTGGGCAGTGCTGGGGCTGGGCTGTAACCTGGGGTGCTGGGGAGGCAAGGAAAAGCTGCTCCCTCCTTAGTGCCTGCAGTGATGGCAGGAGATGGGTGTGCCCTGGCATGGCCTGTCCCACCAAAGCTGCCACCAGCTCCAGAACAGCCCCTCGGGAATGCCCTGGTGTTCCCAAAGGGAACCATTCCCCAGGGGACAGCCCAGGCCTCCCCCAGGCCCCCTCTGGGCCCGGCACAGGGAGAGCTGCTCCTTCCCCGCTCACCTGCCGCGGCTCCATCGGCCGTTCTGGCAGTTGCTGGGCTCCAGTTCCACATCCAGGGCAGTTGGAGAGCCCCTGCCCCAGCCCAGCTGCCCCCCCAGCCCTTCCCCAGCCCTTCCCCACCCTGCCAAGGTGGGGATGGCTCCAGGCCAGCCCCACTGCGGGCACCCAGGAGCTTTCCAAGCAATCCCTCCTTCCCCTCCTGGGGTTCACCTGCAGCTGGCACTGGGCTGGGCTTGTGCTCGTGCTCGTGCTTCTAATGACCACAAAGACCATTTTCCTGTGGGAGCAGCAGCTGTCGCTGTGCAGCTGGGGCTGGTGCTGATGTGACCCAGGTCTGAACACGTCTCTGTCACTGTGGGCCCAGAGCTGCTGGACACAATTCTGCCAAAGTTAAACGCAGGCTTTGGGGCCAACGGCTTAGAAAAACAAACTCAGAACACATAACAGCTCTCAGCTTGTCGCTGGCTGGTGTTGTCCAGAATTAGATTTAAGATTTTTTTAGATTTTCATGTGAAAGGGGATTTCAATGTGTTCTTTCTGCAATTATTGCAGGCAAGTGACTAATTTTATTTATGCCTTACCTTCAAGCCTGGGAGTATCTGACTTTAGTGAAAGCCATTTCTAAATGCACCTCAAAGCTTAAATAACTCAAAGCATCTTTCTTCCCAGCAAGAATATAATAGGTCTTTGGTGCAATCCGCCTTACAAAAATGGAGGATGACCATGAAAAATATCTTAGAAAATACAGATTTGTTTGTTTGTTCCTATTCTGAATGGCCAGCTGGACAAACCCTGCTGTGGTTTGGTGGAGAAACTCAAGTCAGATTTCTTTTGTACTTCTGAACTTGCAGGATGATTTGATGCTTTTTTTCAGGAGCCTCATGACAGTAAAGAAAAATGAGGTTTGTGTTTTTGGTATAGTGGGGGCCTTTTATAATTTATTTATTTTTATTTTTCAAGACTCTTAAATCTTTCTTTATTAATAGTGGCTACAGTAAAATTAAAATAAATCCTTCAGTGCAATTGAGAAGTTAAAATTTTGGCAGCTGCTTGCCCTGCCTGTTCTATGTCATTGCTTTGTGTGAAGCCTCTGCTGCTGGGGCTCCCTCTTTCACTGGTTTTGGAAATTTGATGGAATTGCTCACGTTAGAAATAGAAGGTTCATTCCAATTAAATTTATTGCCTGAGCTCTTCTAGTCCAAGTACTTGAAGCTTGTTGTGAGAAATGATGCTCACTTTCAAAAATTTAGAAGAATTTTGTGGTTTTGTTGAAACCTTATCAAAAAGACAACAGAAGACTGAATAAAATAATAATATTATTATTAAAATAATACAGCACCGGGAGCAAAGGATTCAATCATCATGTGCTCACCTACAAAACAGATGTTCTGCCTTTTGTACCTTTAGCCCCTCCCAAAGTCTTGTCAATCCAGTGGTGTCCAGTGGTGGAGATCACTTTCTTACAGCTTGATTGGAGGTCAGGCACTGCCACAGTAATAAGCCAACCCTCCCAAATGCCCTGACCACCACGGCTGTCTTGTGATAACAATGCAAGGGGGAAGGGAAAGATAAATATGCACCTACAAAACTTCTCTTAACACATACTTAATATTCGCTCTTTAATAGTGAGAGCCAACCATCGCATTACTCATCTCCAACGTCGTTTTCTAACGTTGTTGACATTCTCAGCTTCTGTCAACAGTTGTGATTTTACAACAGAATGTTCTTGGATGGGATTTTGCAAGATGCTGCCATCAGCTTTCTGTTTTGTTCTTGGGTTTCTTAGTGCTGGGTCAGAAATGAATGCAGCATTTTGGGAGGGAACCTGTCAGCCTCAGCAGGGCTGGGACCCGTGGGGCTGTGAGGGGTCCCTGGGCAGGGCACGAGGCCAGCCTGGCTCTCTGCAGCACCTCCCTGCCCGAGCAGGCACCGTCTGCAGAGGTGGTGGAGGATGTGAGAGACATTTGTTGTGTTCTACTGTTTATCACGTTTCGCCTCTGGAGCTGGGTGGGGGGTTTGGGTTTCTGTTTTTTTACTTGTTTATTTTGGTTTTGATTGTGTTGGTTTGGTTTAGTTTTTTTTTTTTTTTTTTTTTTTTTTTTTTTGGCGGGGAGCTATTCTTGTTGTTATTACTTTCAATATATCTTTAATAATTAAAAAAAGATTAATATAATTTCATTATTTTATAGTTAGCAGAAACCCTTCCATGTGTGTTCGCAGCCAGATCTAGGGTGAAAGGAGGTGGAAGTTGGTGCAAAGCAGCTGTAACGTCACTACAGGATTCAGTGGACAAGTTTCATGTCACAGAAAGTGAGGCAGGGCCCAGATGGCCACTAAGAGAAAGGGCTGGGGCTGGAGGGGACGGGCAGAGTTGTCCATCCCGTGTTGGGCCTCGAGGAACTGTTTTTCCATTGGGCATGGTCTCCTTAGCATCCCCTGGATCAGTGTCAGCTGCACAATGCTGTTATCACCTCTTCAGAGTGGGCACTGGAGCCTTCACCTCCAGTCCTCAGCCCTCTCTAATTAGCTGTACAAGGACTTGACACATGTCTTCAACAAGTGTCAGAGGGGAAGGTAATGACTCATTAGGCCTTTCTTTGTCTTAATGAGCTCTGGGTTGTATTTGGTGTTCTGAGTGCAGGATCCTCAGATCCTGAGACAGAGAGCAGCAGTCCCTCAAGAAAATCCAAGTGAGAAGAGAATTCCAAAGTGTCTTGGAGCATTGAGAGTTGCCACTGAAAGCCCTTCTGATGGAGCCTCCCCAGGGCCTCGTTAGCACTGATGGTTGGAGGCTGTGATTGCAGCAGGCAGAGGCACTGGGCAGGTGGCTCAGGCACTGAGCAAACCCTTGGTCTGATGGAGCAGAAGGGCCAAGGTCCCTGGGATGGGAGATCCTGTCCCTCCCAGAGCCCAGGGCTCTCCCTGGAGGCAGCCTGGGCTGTGCTGGGCAGTGCCCAGGGAAGGACAGCAGTGTCACGGTGCCCAGTGTCCCCAGGGCTGCAAGGACACAGCCCCAGTGCCACGAGGACAACCTGTCTGCTCACAGACCTCACTGCTGCCCACAGCTGCCATGGTCAAGGGGACCAAGAGCTCAGGCACCTGCAGGGAGCTTCAAAGCTCTTGGGGAGGGACCCTCTGTGTGGCTGTTGTTGCATTAATCAAAGGGACAGGACCAGGATCAGACTGAGAACGATTTATTGCTTAAATGACATCAGTCTCAGAGGCCGTGAGATTTATAACACAGCAAGCAGTCAGCCATGGTCTAAGATGGTCACAGGTTCTTCGTTGCAAGACAGTATGAGAGGAATGAAGGATTTGTCTTCTCCCCTGACCAGGAGAGGTTCATGGACAGGAACATCCACAGCCTGGAGCAGCTCAGGCACTTCAGCAGCAATTTGGGCACTTTAGGGGACACCCCAAATGGGGAGACCCAGGCCAGGGACTGGCACAGGACCAGAATTCCTGGAGAACAGGCAGGCTCAGGTGGACAAACTCTGCCAGCACAACTACAAGATTGTGGCCCCATCTGCCTGGCTTCACGGCCCTACAACACCCACATCCTCCTCAATATTCCTCTGAACCCCAAATTCACCTCCAAGTCCCAGTAAAGTGGTGCAGCTTTAGATCTCTTTGTTTAATTTCTTTATTTTTACCTCAGTTCTGGGTGTTTTGATGGGATAAAGATGGAAATTATTTAGGTTGGAAAAGACCTCCAAGGATCATCCAGCTTTGCTCGATGCCACCAGAAGAAACGATTGGACAGAGCAGATTTTTTAGGGTGCAAAGGTATGTTGGGGGTTAGGTTTTTCTTCCTTTTGTTCCTTTTTACTTATAGAATTTTGTTCCCATAAGTGGCTAGGAAACACTAACAACTGGGTACTTCAGAAAACAGAAGATGTGATCAAGCTCAGGGGAGGAGGACATCTGGTTGCACTTCTCTTATCGGGGAGTTTCTGGGCAGAGATTCTGGGAGAATTGGGCAGGTAAAAGATGGGGCTGGGGCAGCTGCTAGCCCTCCCTCCCTCTCTCTTTCTCTCTCTCTGTCTGTCTCTGTCTCTCGGCTTCAGAGGACAGTCGGAGCTGCTGCCTGGGGAAGGGAATTCACTGCTGCACCACAGAGCCCAGCCCAGAGCTGCTCCTCCTGCCGCGGGGTGTGAGACAGGGGGTTAGAAATTTAACTCGGGGTAGAAACCAATTTTAGATTTAGCTGAAGTCTGCTGTTTAAACTCGTGTAGTCTGCGCTCACAAAAAAAGCCTGCAGAGAAAACAAAGGAGACTCACGGCCACGTAAAAAGGAATGCCAGCATCCAAGCTGAAGAGAGATAAGGAGAGGGGCCCGCACCGACCTTGGGGCTGAAGCAGACCAAAAAACTGAATCTGGGTTGGAAAAACTGAATCTGGGTTACAACCACGTGACTAAAGAACTGTGCAGGCTCATAAAATTAATAAAACCGTTTAATACATATGCATATGTCTGTTATGCATAGGCAACAGGTTAAGAGATAAAACGGAATTTTCGGGTGTCCTTAGAGAGCACGCGTCCAGCGCTGAAATAAATCCTACCGGCTTTACAGCTTGTGAAAAACACCATCCACTTGAGTTCAAATTTTAGCAGTTTAATAGTAATGAAAATAGTAATGAAAATTAGGACAATAAGAGACAATAAAAGACAAAGAATTACAGACGTCTCGGGTGCCTGGCACTGCCACAAAGCACACCTTGCTAACAAAGGATTAGCCCTTAAAAGCAATAGCCTATTGCATATTCATATATCTCATACATGATTCAAACATTCCTTTCAAACTAAGGCTTAATTTCAACTCCCCCCCTCTTCTTGTAAATCAGTCGTGTTGGTCCCTGGAAGTCTGGTCTTCCCGATAAGGAGGCAGTAATTCTTCTCTTGGGATCTTAGTGTCTTGTTGTTGTTATCTCTATGTGAATAATTTCTTGATTATCTTATCCATTCCTTGCGCTAGTTACAGAAAGTATCTTACATCACACAGTTTCTATTTTAATATTATGCTATAGCCTAAGAACAATATTTACTACACTACTTAAAAGAGATTAATACAGCATAACTTTCCAACATAACACATATAGTATTCATTTTAACATTTGCAAAGAGCCAATCATATAGTATGCATTTTTCACACAGCTTTTACAAATTGCAGGGTTTTTCTGCAAATCAGGGTGAGCCACTGCTTGTGAGAGCAGCTGCTGAACTGGGACCTTATAAACACCCCCCTCACTAAAAGAGGGACCCATCCCCATCTGCTCAGGACCCCAAGCTCGGCTCTCCCTGCCCTGCTGGGTGGGAGCTGCCGCTGCCCCGGCCCCGCTGCTTCTTCAGCGCTGCTGGAGTTTCCACTGCACTGCAGCCCCTGTTATAGATACTTATTATAATACTGGCTTTTTGCAAATGTTAAAATGGATTTTGTATGCGTAGTGTTACAGTAACTTTGTTCTAAAAATATAGTTTCTATTTCTGTTGTTAATTAAGCTTAGACATAGTAGTGCAATAGCTGATAGAAGTATGCTTGTGTTAAAATGCCTGCTTGGATGGGATAACATCCAGTGAACACAGGATGAGGACACCTGCACAGATCTGCCAACCAGCAGCACTCACCCTCTGAAGGCAGTGTGCACCAAGGCCCAAACTGAAGATGATGATAAAAAAAGACTAAAGCCACAACCAAGGAACACACATGCTCTAAAAAGGCGGATCCAAGGAGGAGCCATGCTAAACAGTTCTTGGAACATGTAAACTAGTTTGGGAAAAAAGTTTACTGTGCATAAGGGTCTATGAATATGCAATAGGCTGATGTAAGGGAAAAGGTATTTAAGAGGTAGAGTGGTCTTGGCTGAGTGCTGAGATGCACCTGGCTGTAACAACCTTTGCTCTATGGTCTTTGTCTCCTATTGTCCTTCATTAAACTTTTTAAATTTTCACAGGAGCCTGAATGTGTTTTTCACACCCCGCACCCCCTGCCTGCCAATACATTTTACCAATCCAGCTTGGTGCTCCCCAGAGCCCTGCTGGGGCACCAGGATCGCGGGCCCCTGTGGGTTTGTGCAGCAAAGCCTCTGTTAATGCCGTAGTTGTTGTTATTTGTTTGCTTTATTATACATGCTAGTAAAAAACTGTTATTCCTATTCTCATATCTTTGCCTGAGAGCCCCTTGATTTCATGATTCTAATAATTCAGAGGGAGGGGGTTTACATTTTCCATTCCAAGGAGGGCTCCTGCCTTCCTTAGCACACACCTGTCTTTCAAACCAAGACAAGGTAAAAAATCAGCTCTTCCCAAGGTGTTTCCAGCATCGATCTGAGACCCAATGGATGTTCCTGCCCCCGCGTCCACTCAGGTGCCTACAGGGATCCAGGATGATGTGGAGACCACCAGCCAGGTGTCTTCCCAACTTGGATTACTGGGAATGCGGGTCACCAGGGCTTTCCACAACGAGAGTCCTCTGATGGGGGTGGAGTTGGAGCAGGGCACGAAGCTCTTCCTGCACTCAGGGCACTCGCAGGGCTTCCCTTACCGGTGTCTCCATTGGTGTTGATTCAAGACTGAGCTAGTCCTGAAGCTCTTCCCACACTCAGGACACTTGTAGGGCCTCTCCCCAGTGTGGATGCGCCGGTGTCTGATGAGGTGGGAGTTGTGCTTGAAGCCCTTCTTGCACTCAGGGCAGCGGAAAGGTCTCTCCTCGGTGTGAATCCGCTGATGTATGAGGAGAAGGGAGCTGGTCTGAAACGATTTCCCACACTCGGAACACTCGTAGGGCCTCTCCCCCGTGTGGATCTTCTGGTGGGAGGTCAGGTGGGAGCTCCGGCTGAAGTTCTGGCCACATTCCCAACACTCATAGGGCCGTTCCCGGTGTGGATGCGATGGTGGATGGTAAGTTGGGGGCTGTCTCTGAAGCCCTTCCCACACTCAGGACACTCATAGGGCTTCTCCCCAGTGTGGATCATCTGGTGGCGGATCAGGCGGGACCTCCAGCTGAAGCTCTTCCCGCACTCCAAGCACTTGTGGGGCTTCTCCCCATCATTAAGCTCCTCAGGGATCACCAGCTCTGAGCTCTGGCTGGATTTCTGGCCGCCTTCCTGGCACAGGGTGGGTCTTTCCTCCTCGGGTCCTTGTGATCTGAATTCGCAGCCCCTACTTGTGTGGGATCTCCAGGGCTTTTCCTCCCGTTGGATTCCTGCACTGTGGAGTCACTCAAAATGGCCTCTTCCAGGAGGTTCTGCTGTGGGGATTTGTCCTCCCTGCTTTCCATCCTCAGCTCCTGCTCTAGGGGAGGAAGGACAAGGAGATTATGGGATTTGCCTCCGTGCCAGAGGGAAGGGGAAGGAGATCCCCCCAGTGCGTCCCCGGCAGGACGGTGTCGGCAGTGGGGCTGTCCTGCAGCGGGGGGCCAGGCTGGGCTGGGAGATGGAGCAAGAGAGAGGGGGAAAGGGGCACTGAGTTCCTCCTCACCTGCCTGGGTGTCCTGGGGCATCTTCCTCTTCCTCGCAGCCTCTTCCTCCATGCAGCCAAGGTCTGGGAATGGAAAATCCTGGTTTGGGAGAAAACAAGGGATGAGCACGTTGAGTTTGAAGGTTCCTCTGCCCAAGTCCATCTCTAGAAGTCAGCATTGTGTGTCCATAAAAATCTGCTCTAAAAAAGCCTCCCAGGATTTCCCCATCTCGTCTCTCAATTTTGGGGTTCTGGGATACCTCCCTGTCCAGGCTGCTGGGAGTCCCAGCAATCCCAAAAGCTCCCCCCTCTTTGCTCTCCCCACTTAGGGATGCTGGGGGTTTTGGGGTCCCGGGGTCCCTTCTCCCCTTCTTCTCTGCTTTGGTGGCAGCGGCTCCAAGGAGTCCCCCCTGTCCCTCTCCAGGCTCTTGAGGGTCCCGCCAATGCTGGCGCTCCCCCCTCTCTGGGCTCCCCACTTTGGGCTCCTGGGGGACACAGGGCTCTGCTCCTCCAGGCTGCCTCTGCCGGCAGCCGCCACCGGGACCCCCCAAGGAACCAGGAGCTCGAGCCCTCCCTGAATTCGCAGCCCCCAACTCGTGGGACCATCGCCCCCCATCCCACAGGTGAGCGGGGAGGGGGAGCTCGGCCCAGATATCCTGGGGGTCCCTGGGTTGGGTTTTTTTGGGGGGGATGTTTGGAGAATGCAGAACTGCAAAGCTGAGCGGAAAAGGCCCTTGGGGGGACATTGGGGGTGCCGGTGGCGGCTGCCGGCAGAGGCAGCCTGGAGGAGCAGAGCCCTGTGTCCCCCAGGAGCCCAAAGTGGGGAGCCCAGAGAGGGGGAGCGCCGCCATTGGCGGGACCCTCAAGAGCCTGGAGAGGGACAGGGGGGACTCCTTGGAGCCGCTGCAGCCCAAAGCAGAGAAGAAGGGGAGAAGGGACCCCGGGTCCCCAAAACCCCCAGCATCCCTGAGTGAGGGGGATGGAAAAGCGGAATATTCAGATTCCCGGGACTCCCAGCAGCCTGGGGAGGGCGGGGACCGAGTAGACGGGGGAGCCCCAATCCAAGCGTGACCCCCATCAGCTGGGACAGGGGGGAACTTCCTCGGGCACATACGGGATGGGGGGGGCGATGCTCCCGCGGTGCGGCGAGTTCAGGCAGCGTCGGAGCCCGCGATTCCTGCCGTCCTCGGCCGCTGCTTCCTGCTGCCGCTCCGCCTCTTCCTCCTTCCCTCCTCTTCCTCCCCCGCTCCCGAAGCCCCCGCAGCCGCGGGAGGGGCGGGGATGGAGCCGGGACTGGTCGGGACGCAGAGAGGGCTGGGGGGGATGCCAGGAGTGGCAGTGACTGGGCTGTACTGGGATCATACTGGGAGCAGCTCCTGGTTGCCTGAGTTCTACTGGGATCATACTGGGATCATACTGGGAGTGAGGAGGAGCAGCGCGATGGCTCCAGCGCGGGGGCTGGGGGCGCTCCTGGGCGGCGGTGAGAGCTGAGGGGGACCCCCGGCACCGGGACTCTTTGGTCGCCCATTCCGGAGCACCGAGGGGCCCCTGAACCCCCATTCCCGGGCGCCGCCATCCCCCCGCCCCCCCATTCCCGGCGTGGGTTCCACCCTGCACCTCCTTATCCGGCAACAGCCACCCCCGCACCCCTTTCCCGGCCATCCCGCCTCTCCCAGCCCCCAGAGCCCCCTTTTCCTTCAGCCAGAGACCCCCTGGACCCCTATTCCTGCCTTTTCCAGCGCACAGCCCCTCCTTTCCTCAACACGAGGACACC
This sequence comes from Vidua chalybeata, assembly GCF_026979565.1. Classification (NCBI taxonomy): domain Eukaryota; kingdom Metazoa; phylum Chordata; class Aves; order Passeriformes; family Viduidae; genus Vidua; species Vidua chalybeata. Next base: position 1,729,729 of record NC_071561.1, read on the forward strand.
CGGGACCCCTATTCCCAGCCAGCCCGGGTTTTCCCACCTTTTGTTGGGAATGGGGACACCGGGGACTTGTGGAGCTCCCTTTCCTGGATACAGGAACCCCCTTAACCCCGCCCGTCCCACCTCTACCCACCCCAACCCCCCCTTTCCCAGTCCTGGAGCCCCCAAACCCCGTTCCCAGCTCTCCCGTTCCCCCTCTCCTTCCCCCGTGCCCCCCAGCCCCCAAATCCCCGTGTCCCCCCAGTTCTCCTGGCCCTGCGTTCCCTGCCCGTGGCGCTGTCGGAGCCCGGCCCGGGGTTCCCCCAGTTTGTGTCCATGGGGTCCTGGATGGGATCCCCTTCCAGCGCCGGGATCTCGGCATCGCCAGAGCCGGCACAACGAGCGGCACCTGCACCGGGGCACTGCAGGTGCTGCAGCATGCATCCTGTCATTCCCAGTTGCTCCCAGTTGCTCCCAGTGTGTGCACAGTTGGCTCCCAGCATGCTCCTGGTAGCTCCCAGTAACCCTAGCCAGGGTCCACTGACAGCCACTACAATCCCAGTATGATTGTAGCTACTTCTGGTATGATCCCAGTCACTCCCAGTATGATCCCAGTCAGTTGCGGTCTAAGTCCAGTTGCTCCCAGTCACTCCCGGTATGATGCCAGTGTGATCGCAGTTGCTCCCTGTCGATGCCAGCATGACCCCAGGAGCCTCCAGTATGATCCCTGTGCCTCCCAGTCTCTCTCAGTATATACCAGTCAATCCCAGTTCCTCTCAGTTGCTTTCAACATGATTCCAGTTGCTCCCAGCCACTCCCAGTCAATCCCAGTATGATTCCAGTCACCCTGAGTGTGATCCCAGTCTCACCCAGCATGGACCCAGCTGCTGCCACTGTGATCCCAGTATGATCCCAGTTGCTGCCAGAATAGTTCCAGTTCTTCCCAGTTCCTCCAGCATGGTTACAGTCACCCCCAGTATGACCCCAGTCATTCCCTGATACTCCCAGTATTATTCCAGTCATGCTCAGAGTGACTCCCAGTTACTCCCAGTGTGGGCCCAGTTGCTCCCAGCCCCTTCCAGTATGGCTCCAGTCACAGCCAGCACCTTTCCAGTCACTCCCAGTATGATCCCAGGCAGTTCCATTAGGATCCCAGTATGACCCCAGCATGGCCAGCTGTTTTCATTATCATCCAATGTGGTTCCAGTTGCTCCCTTTTACGCCCAGTGTGGTTTCAGTCTCTCCCAGTGTATCCCAGTTGCTCCCAGCATGTGGTCCCAGTCACTCCCAGTTGTCCTCAGTTGCTTCCAGCCTGATCCCAGTTGCTCACAGGTACTCCCAGTCACTCTTAGTGCAATCCCAGCTGCTCCAAGTATGATCCAGTATGATCCCAGTCAATCCCAGCATGGACCCAGCTGCTCCCACTGTAATCCCCGTAGGATCCCAGTTGCCCCCAGCATGGTCCCAGTCACTCCCTGTTCCTCCCAGTTGCCCCTAATATAGTCCCAGATGATCCTGATCCCAGTTCCTCCCAGCATGATCTGAGTCATGTCCATTTGCCCCCACTGTAGACTCAGTCACTCCCACTTGCTCCCAGTTGCCCCCAGCATGGGGTCCCAGTTCTCCCCAGCATGGTCCCTGTTGTTCCCAGTGTGGTTCCAGTCACCCCAGTAAGGTCACAGAGACTCCCACTATATCCCATTTGCCCTCAGCATGCTCAAAGTCATTCCCAGTCATTCCCAGTGACACAGTACAAACCAGTCCCTCCCAGTGCTGCCACTCCTGGCATCCCCCAGCCCTCTGTGCGTTCCCCCCTCCCGGATGTCCCGAGAGGAGCCCCAAGGGCTGGCAGTGCCCAGGCAGGGTCCCCAGCAAGGCCCAGTTGGGATGTGCAGCCCCCAGTTTTCCCAGTTTTCCTCTCCTTTTGCCCGGGCCAGGTTCCCCCCGGAACAGCGGGTGGGAGCAGCCGAGAGCCCCACGCTGCCCATCCCGACCTGGCCCAGCTCCATCCCCGCTCCTGCCGCGGGCTGCGAGCGTTACGGGAATGGGACACCGAGGGTGTTGCTGCTCCCGGGTGAGGAGGAGGAGGGAGGGAAGAGGAGGGATGAAGAAGGAGAGCCAGAAGGGGTGGAAGTAGGAGAAGGAGGTGGGCTTAGGGAGGAGGAGGAGGAGGTATGGAAGAGGAGGAGCGGGAGGAGGAGGAAGAGGAGGGACAAAGGAGGATCAGGGAAAGGAGAAGGAACCACGAGGTTGAGCAGTCCCTGAATTCGCAGCCCCCAACTCGTGGGATCATCACCTCCCCATCCCGCAGTAGCCTGGGGAGGGGGAGCTCGGCCCAGATATCCTGGGGGTCCCTGGGTTGGGTTTTTTTTGGGGGATGTTTGGAGAATGCAGAACTGCAAAGCTGAGCGGAAAAGGCCCCTTGGGGGGACACTGGGGGGTCCCGGTGGCGGCTGCCGGCAGAGGCAGCCTGGAGGAGCAGAGCCCTGTGTCCCCCAGGAGCCCAAAGTGGGGAGCCCAGAGAGGGGGGAGCGCCGCCATGGGTGGGACCCTCAAGAGCCTGGAGAGGGGCAGGGGGGACTCCTTGGAGCCGCTGCAGCCCAAAGCAGAGAAGAAGGGGAGAAGGGACCCCGGGACCCCAAAACCCCAGCATCCCTCAGTGGGGGGGATGGAAAAGTGGAATATTAAGATTCCCGGGACTCCCAGCAGCCTGGGAGGGCGGGGACTGAGTAGACGGGGGAGCCCCAACACAAGCATGACCCCCATCAGCTGGGACAGGGGGTAACCCCTGAACACCAAAGGGGAGAGACCAGAGACAGGGAACTCCTGAGAGGCATTTTCAGGGCTGAATCTTGGTGTTTGGTAGGTTTTTACGGAGCCCAGGTGGCCGGTGACTTCTAGAGATGGATTTGGGCAGAGGGACCTTCAAACTCAACGTGCTCATCCCTTGTTTTCTCCCAAACCAGGATTTTCCATTCCCAGACCTTGGCTGCATGGAGGAAGAGGCTGCGAGGAAGAGGAAGATGCCCCAGGACACCCAGGCAGGTGAGGAGGAACTCAGTGCCCCTTTCCCCCTCTCTACTGCTCCATCTCCCAGCCCAGCCTGGCCCCCCGCTGCAGGACAGCCCCGTTGCCAACGCCGTCCTGCCGGGGACGCACTGGGGGGATCTCCTTCCCTTCCCTCTGGCACGGAGGCAAATCCCATCCTCTCCTTGTCCTTCCTGCCCCAGACAAGGAGCTGGGGATGGAGACCAGGGAGGACAAATCCCCACAGCAGAACCTCGTGGACGAGACTGTTTCGAGTGACTCCACAGTGCAGGAATCCAACGGGGAGGAAAAGCCCCAGAGATCCCACAGGAGGAGGGGCTGCAAAGCCAGCCCAGGGTGATCTGAGGAAGGAAAGACCCACCCTGTGCCAGGAAGGCGGCCAGAGCTCCAGCCAGAGCTCAGAGCTGGTGATCCCTGAGGAGCTTAATGATGGGGAGAAGCCCCACAAGTGCTTGGAGTGTGGGAAGAGCTTTAGGTGCAGCTCCCACCTCATCTGCCACCAGAACATCCACACTGGAGAGAGGCCCAACGACTGTGGGAATGTGGGATGAGCTTCAGCTGGAGCTTGAGCCTGATCTGCCATTATTGCATCCACACCAGGGAACGGCCCTACGAGTGTGGGGAATGTGGGAAGAGCTTCAGCCAAAGGTCCCACTTGATCTGCCACCAGAGGATCCACACTGGGGAAAGGCCATACACATGTGGGGAACGTGAGATGACCTTCAGACAGAAGTCCCAACTGATCATCCACCAAATGATCCACATTGGGGAGAGGCCCTACGAGTGTCCCCAGTGTGGGAAGAGCTTCACCCAGAGCTCTCACTTGACCCAGCACCAACAGAGGCACAGGTAAGGGAAGCCCTGCGAGTGCCCCAACTGCAGGGAGAGCTTTGTGCACTGCTCAAACTCCATCCCCCATGGGAGGACTCAGGTTTGTCAGAGCCCTGGTGATCCACATTCCCTGTGATCCAAGTTGGGAAGACATCTGGTTGGTTATCCTTTTGGTTTGGCCATAATTTTCTGGTGATTTATCTTCATCCCTTAGAAACAGCTGAAATACGAGTAAAAAAAAGAAATTGATTAAAGATGTCTAAAGTTCCACCATTTCACAGGTATTTGAGGGGAAATTTATGCTTTGGGGACATCTTCTGGAGGATTTGTGGGTTCTTGGGGTATTTCAGGCAGTGTTCTCCATCTCTTTGCACTCCAAAAGCCAAGACGGATTGATCCGTCACCTCAAAATTACTCAGTCCCACTGAAAACAACTCAATCTTACCCCAAAAAGGCTCAATCCCACCTCAAAATGGCTTGTTCCACCTTAGAAAAAACTCAGTCCCACATCAAAACTCAGTCCCACGATTCCACAGCCTTTAGGGTCAGATGGGTTTGGAAGGAGATTGGAGAAGTGGGATCCAAATTCAGCGGGTGGGGGATCAGGATTGTGTGGGGCTGGGTGTGTGGGATGTATTTTGATAGTAAAGAAAACTTTCAGAATTATTGATTTCTGTCCCTTGTTCGTTTTCCATCAGTTCCAGTTTGGTTTTCAGTGCCACCTTCCCAGCTGATTGTGCTTGTGTCCTCCTTTCTCTCCTGCCTTTCTTTGCCTGCTCTGTTTCTCTCTCCGTGTCTCTCTTGATCCAGGGCAGCTCCCACCAAAGACCCTCCCCTGATTTAATTCTCAATCCATGAGCTACAACAGCCATGGGTAAAGTTATGAAGGCTGACAGTGATCAATTCCATTTAAAACTTCCAATCCTGTCCCTAATATCCCAGTTAGATCCTTTCTTATTCTGCTCCTGAGGTGTACTTGTCTTTGTAACCATGTTGTCCAGCCCTCAAAGGATGTCTTTAGGAAAGAGGAAGAGGCTGGCTGGATTTCTGAGATGTTAATTTGCATTAGCAATTCAACACGTTTGAGAGACCACTCTGGATTGAACAACATTTGTTGCTGACCCAAATTTCTCACTACGTATGGGCCTATTTCATATACCTTAGGTTCAAGCTTGGTTTGGGTTTGAACTGCTTGGGTACTGGTGTGAGTTGTATGAGGTCTTGTCGTTGTAAAAGGTATAACATCTATTTTAAATTTAAATGAGAGCCCGACAGCATCACGAGCCCAGAGACAAGTCACTTCTACAGGCTGTATTAATGTGAAATACAACAACAATCTGATTTACTTGGGCTATCACAAACCTCCTGGTGCCTGTATACAGGAGAGGCTGAGACACTAATTTGATTTGGCCTCTCATGAATGGTCCCATTGACCACCTGGGCATCCTACCTGAATTTCTTCTCCTCTGATCTCTTAAAGTGTCCACAGT
>NW_026530287.1:0-21232 GCF_026979565.1 Vidua chalybeata
GGGGTCACACAGGGGTCACACAGGGGTCACACAGGTGTCACTCAGGGGTCACACAGGTGTCACACAGGTATCACACACGGGTCACACAGGGGTCACACAGGGGTCACTCAGGGGTCACACAAGGGTCACACACGGGTCACACACGGGTCACACAGGGGTCACACAGGTGTCAGGTGTCACACAGGGGTCACTCAGGTGTCACACAGGGGTCACTCAGGTGTCACTCAGGGGTCACTCAGGGGTCACACAGGTGTCACTCAGGTGTCACTCAGGGGTCACACAGGTGTCACACAGGGGTCACAGGTGTCCCAGGGATGTCCCTCAGGTATCCCCCAGGTGTCCCAGGTGTCCCCAGGTGTCCCAGGTGTCCCCTAGGTGTCCCCCAGGTGTCCCCCAGGTGTCCCAGGGATGTCCCCCAGGTGTCCCCCAGGTGTCCCAGGTGTCCCCCAGGTGTCCCTCAGGTGTCCCAGGTGTCCCCCAGGTGTCCCTCAGGTGTCCCAGGGATGTCCCCCAGGTGTCCCCCAGGTGTCCCCAGGTGTCCCAGGTGTCCCCCAGGTGTCCCAGGGATGTCCCCCAGGTGTCCCAGGTGTCCCCTAGGTGTCCCCCAGGTGTCCCCCAGGTGTCCCAGGTGTCCCCCAGGTGTCCCCCAGGTGTCCCAGGGATGTCCCCCAGGTGTCCCCCAGGTGTCCCAGGGATGTCCCCCAGGTGTCCCAGGTGTCCCCCAGGTGTCCCCAGGTGTCCCTCAGGTGTCCCAGGGATGTCCCCCAGGTGTCCCCCAGGTGTCCCCCAGGTGTCCCAGGTGTCCCCCAGGTGTCCCCCAGGTGTCCCCCAGGTGTCCCAGGGATGTCCCCCAGGTGTCCCAGGTGTCCCCCAGGTTTCCCCCAGGTGTTCCAGGTGTCCCAGGTGTCCCCCAGGTGTCCCCCAGGTGTCCCTCAGGTGTCCCAGGTGTCCCAGGTGTCCCCCAGGTGTCCCAGGTGTCCCAGGTGTCCCAGGTGTCCCCCAGGTGTCCCAGGTGTCCCCCAGGTGTCCCCAGGTGTCCCAGGGATGTCCCCCAGGTGTCCCAGGGATGTCCCCCAGGTGTCCCCCAGGTGTCCCAGGGATGTCCCCCAGGTGTCCCCCAGGTGTCCCAGGTGTCCCCCAGGTGTCCCTCAGGTGTCCCAGGGATGTCCCCCAGGTGTCCCCCAGGTGTCCCAGGGATGTCCCCCAGGTGTCCCTCAGGTGTCCCAGGGATGTCCCCCAGGTGTCCCAGGTGTCCCCCAGGTGTCCCAGGTGTCCCAGGTGTCCCCAGGTGTCCCAGGTGTCCCCCAGGTCCCCACTCACGGTTGTCGTAGATGGGCTGGGACAGGACGGGGGGGAGGGGCTGCAGCCCCCCCGGGCCCCTCACCCACACCTGGAAGCAGAGCCTGACCGCGGCCAGGTCGTACTCGCCCCCGCGCTGCTCCGCCGGCACTGCCCAGTACAGACCAGTACAAACCAGTATGGGCGGGACGGACCGCCGCAAACCCGTACAAACCAGTACAAACCAGTACAAACCAGTACAAACCAGTACAGACCAGTGACGCCCCCCAGCGACACCCCCAGGTCATACCCACCCCCGCGCTGCTCCCCTGGCACTGCCCAGTACGGACCAGTACAGCCCAGTACGCACCAGTGACGCCCCCAGCAGCCCCAGGACCACCCCCAGTGCTCTCCCAGTAACACCCAGTGCCCACCGGTCCCGCTCCCAGTAAAAACCAGTGCCTCCCTGTCCCCCCAGACTCTTCCCAGTCCCCTCCCAGTGCCCTCCCAGTAACTCCCAGTGCCTTCTGGCCCGCTCCATTCCCTCCCAGTTCCCTCCCAGTTCCCTCCATGTCCCTCCCAGTTCCCTCCATGTCCCTCCCAGTTCCCTCCCAGTCCCTCCCGGTCCCTCCCAGTTCCCTCCCAGTTCCCTCCCAGTCCCTGCCGGTCCCTCCCAGTTCCCTCCCAGTGCCCTCCCAGTCCCTCCCAGTTCCCTCCCAGTCCCTCCCAGTGCCCTCCCAGTCCCTCCCGGTCCCTCCCAGTTCCCTCCCAGTTCCCTCCCAGTCCCTGCCGGTCCCTCCCAGTCCCTCCCAGTGCTCCCAGTACCGTTGAAGGGGTTGTTGTTGGTGCGGATCCGCTCGGCCACGGCCGCCTCCAGCTCCCGCTTCTTCACGCACTGGATCCCCAAATTCTGGAAACTGACCCCAAAATTGGGGGGGGGGGGGGTCAGGGGTCAACCTGGATCTTGGAATCTCCCCCTCCCCCCACCCCGGGATACTCCGGGGCAGGGACCCCAAATTTTGGGGATCTCAGGACTCCTGGGAGGGTCCTGTATTTTGGGAGTCCCCCCCCTTTTTTTGGGTGATCCCACCTGTCCTGCAGGGGGCTCCCCAATATCTCGGGAGATACCATCTGCCCTGTAGGGGGGTTCCCCAATCCTATGGGTGACCCCACCTGCTCTTTTGGGGGGGGTTCCCCAGTTTTGGGTGCTCCCACCTGCCCCGTGGGGGTGTCCCCCCGGTTTTGGGGGTGTCCCTGATTTTGGGGGGTGTCCCCAATTTGAGGGGGGGTGTCCCCGATTTGAGGGCTGTCTCCCCATTTTTGGGGGGGAGTCCCCGATTTTGGAGATGTCTCCCCAGTTTTGGGGGGGGGGGGTGTCCCCAATCTGGGGGCTGTCTCCCCATTTTTGGGGGGGTGTCCCCGATCTGGGGGTGTCCCCGATTTTGGGGGGTGTTCCCGATTTTGGGGGGTGTCCCCGATTTGGGGGCTGTCTCTCCATTTTTGGGGCTGTCCCTGATTTTGGTGGGGGGGGGGAGTGTCTCCCCGTTTTTGTGGGGGGTATTCCCGTTTTTGGGGGGGGTGTCCCCGGTTTTTGGGGGGGGGGTGTCCCCGGTTTTTGGGGGTCCCACCTGTGGATGCTGCGCTCGGGGCACAGCTCGGCCTCGTAGAAGCCGTCCTTGCAGTCCTTGCCCACCAGCTCGTGGGGGTGGGGGCGGTGGGGGGGGTCCTTGGTCACCAGCGACACCCGCACCCGCCCCGGGCCCCGGTAGTTGTTCACCTGTGGGGGACACGCGCTGCCCTGTACTGTTCTGTACTGGTCTGTACTGGTCTGCACTGGTTTGCACTGGGAGGCTCACACGGATGCTGGGATGGGTCTGGGGGAGGTGGGTGCTGAACACCCCCCCCCTCCACCGGGGCTGGGGGGCACTGGGGGGGGTCTCAGGGAGGGTCCTGGGCAGTTATTGGTGAACACTGGTCCATACTGGTCCATACTGGTTTATACTGGGGCACTCACGCGGATGGTGGGGGGGGTCTTGGTGCTCTCGGTGCTGTGCTCCCCGGGGCTGGGGGCACTGGGGGGGCACTGGGGGGGCACTGGGGGGTCACTGGGGGGTCAGGGGCGGTTACTGGTCCATACTGGTCCATACTGGGGCACTCACGCGGATGGTGGGGTGGGTCTTGGTGCTCTCGGTGCTGTGCTCCCTGGGGCTGGGGGCACTGGGGGGGCACTGGGGGGGCACTGGGGGGGCTCAGGAGGGTCAGGGGCAGTTACTGGTCCATACTGGTCCATACTGGTTTATACTGGGACACTCACGCGGATGGTGGGGTGGGTCTTGGTGCTCTCAGTGCTGTGCTCCCTGGGGCTGGGGGCACTGGGGGGCACTGGGGGGGCACTGGGGGGGCTCAGGAGGGTCAGGGGCGGTTACTGGTCCATACTGGTTTATACTGGGGCACTCACGCGGATGGTGGGGTGGGTCTTGGTGCTCTCAGTGCTGTGCTCCCCGGGGATGGGGGCACTGGGGGGGCACTGGGGGGGCACTGGGGGTCAGGGGCGGTTACTGGTCCATACTGGTCCATACTGGGGCACTCACGCGGATGGTGGGGTGGGTCTTGGTGCTCTCGGTGCTGTGCTCCCCGGGGATGCTCCCGGCCGAGCGCCCCTCGCACTTGTAGCGGAACCTCATCCCGCGCTGCTTGGGCTGCTCCAGGATCTCCACGAACGGCGCCGCCCCCCCCGCCTCTGGGGGGGCACGGGAGTTGGGGGGGGGGGGTCCCGTCAGACCCCCCGAACCCCCCCCCCACCCCACCTCAGGGGGTTCCCAGACCCCCCCAGCGCCGTTCCCGCGGGGTCCCCACTCACCCTGAGCGCCCCAGTTCTGCAGCAGGAAGGGCAGGAGGTCCGGGGGGGTCACTGGGGGGGCAACGGGGGGGCGTTAATGGGGGGGCGGGGCTTTAGGGGGGAGGGGCTTCGGGGGGGAGGGGCTTTAAGGGGGTGGGCTTCGAGGGGAGCGTCGTTATGGGGGGGGTCGCGTTAAGGGGGGGGGGTCTCTTCGAGGGGGTGTCGCAATAAAAGGGGGGATCACGTTGAGGGGTCACTTTAAAAGGGGGTGGCTTTTGGGGGGGGGTGGCATTAAGGGGAGGGGCCGCACTAAGGGGAGGGGTCACGTTAAGGGGCGGGGTCGCATTAACGGGGGGGTCGCACTAACGGGGGGGGGGTCTCTTCACGGCGCTGTCGCAATAAAAGGGGGTTACTTAACGGGGCTCACTCTAACGGAGGGGGTCTCCCCCCAAAAAGAGCCGCCCCCCCCCCCCTCCCCATTTAAACCCGCCCCCCTTAAAGGGCCCGCACGCTCCGCTCACCCCGGAACCCCCCGGACGTCACTCGGGGCGGAACGGCCCCACAGCGGCCCCGGCGGGGCTCAGCACTCACCGTCCTCCATGGCGGGGGTCCGGGGGGTCCCGGGGGGGTCCCGGGGGGCGCGGGAAGGGCGGGGGGGGGGTCCCCGCTCGCGCCGCCGCTGGCGGAAGCGCCGCGCCCCACGTGACGCGGCTGCCGGGAAGGCCCCGCCCACCCCTCCCCGCCGCGCGCGCGCGCGCGCGCTCCCGCCAACCGGGGGCGGGGCCGCGCCGGGGCGTGGCCGCATCCCGGAAGCGCGTCGGGCCGGCCGGAAGCGGAGGCCGGGAGGAGAATGGCGGAGGTGGGGAGCGGGCGGGGGGGGGCAGCGCGGAGGGGGTTCGGGGACCCTCCCGAGGGGTTCCGGGAGCCTCCGGAAGGGCTCGGGGACCCCCCGAACCCCCCGCGGGGGTTTTGGGGCCCCCCCGGCCCTGACGAGGCCCCGCCCCCGCAGGGGGAGGTGTCCGAGGGCTGCCGCCTGCCCGTGCTGCGCCGTAACCAGGACAACGAGGATGAGTGGCGTGAGTGGGGCGGGGCTTAGCGCGGGGGGGAGCCAATCAGGGCACGGGGGCGGGGCTGCGGGAAAGGGCGGGAGCGGGGAGGCGGGGCGGGGCTGTGTGAGGGGGCGGGGTTTGCGCGGAGGGGCGGGGCTCCTTGGGGCGTGGTCTGAGGAAGGGGCGGGGCCTGGGCCCGGGGGGGGTGTCGGGGTCCCAAGGGGGTTTGGGGACATGAGGGGGTCACTGGGGGGGTTTGGGGAGAGCCCAGGCTGGGGGGAGGTCCCTGGGGGGTTTGGGGTCCCTGGGCAGGTCTGGGGGTCCCTGGAGAGTTTGGGGGTCCCTGGAGGGTTGGGGGTCCCTGGGTGTATTTGGGGTCCCAGGAGAGTTTGGGGGTCCCTGGGCAGGTTTGGGGTCCCTGGGCAGGTCTGGGGGTCCCTGGGCGGGTTTGGGGTCCCTGGGTGGATTTGGGGTCCCTGGGTGGGTTTGGGGTCCCTGGGCAGGTCTGGGGGTCCCTGGGCGGGTTTGGGGTCCCTGGGCGGGTTTGGGGGTCCCTGGGTGTATTTGGGGCTCCCTGCGGGGGGCTTGGGGTCCCTGGGCGGGTTTGGAGAATTCCGGGCGGGTTTGGGGTCCCTGGAGGGTTTGGGGTCCCTGGAGTTTGGGGGTCCCTGGAGGGTTGGGGGGTCCCTGGAGTTTGGGGGTCTCCCTGGGTGTATTTGGGGGTCCCAGGAGGGTTTGGGGGTCCCTGGAGTCTGGGGGTCCCTGGGCAGGTCTGGGGGTCCCTGGAGGGTTTGGGGTCCCAGGAGGGTTTGGGGTCCCTGGGTGGGTTTGGGGGTCCCAGGAGGGTTTGGGGTCCCTGGAGTCTGGGGGTCCCTGGGCAGGTCTGGGGGTCCCTGGAGGGTTGGGGGTCCCAGGAGGGTTTGGGGGTCCCTGGGGGGGTCCCCGGAAGGGGGCGGGTGGTGACCCCCACGTTGTCGCAGCGCTGGCCGAGATCCTGAGCGTGAAGGACATCAGCGGGAGGAAGCTGTTCTACGTGCACTACATCGACTGTGAGCGGGACACGGGGACACGGGGGGACACGGGGGGGACACGGGGACACGGGGGGGACACGGGGACACGGGGACACGGGGGGACACGGGGGGGACACGGGGGGGGACACGGGGGGACACGGGGACACGGGGGGGACACGGGGAGAGCCCCCCGGGGTCCCCCTGCGGTCCCCAAGGCCGGGCTGGGGACACGCCCAGATGCTGGCGGGGGCACAGAGGGGTTTGGGGGGGGGCAGCACCGCGATGTCACCCCCGGCGTGTCCCCAAAAGTGTCCCCAAGGATGGGGATGGGGTCACTGAGGGGTCACAGGGGGGTTGGGGGTGACGGTGGGGTGGACATTTGGTGGACATTGGGTGGACGTTGTCACTCTCTGTGTCCCCAGGGGTGGGTGGGGACATAGATGGACATCGGGGTGGACATTGGGATGGACGTTGGGATGGACGTTGTGGTGGACATTGGGATGGACGTTGGGATGGACATTGGGATGGACATTGTGGTGGACATTGTGGTGGACATTGTGGTGGACATTGGGATGGACGTTGGGGTGGACATCGTGGTGGACATTGTGGTGGACGTTGTGGTGGACATTGTGGTGGACATTGTGGTGGACATTGTGGTGGACATTGGGATGGACATTGTGGTGGACATTGTGGTGGACATTGGGATGGACGTTGTGGTGGACATCGTGGTGGACGTTGGGGTGGCGCTGTCACCCCGTGTGTCCCCAGGGGTGGGTGGGGACACGGGGGAGGGCCAGCCCCGGTGCCACCACGGCGTGTCCCCGCTGTCCCCAGTCAACAAGCGCCTGGACGAGTGGGTGACCCACGACCGGCTGGACCTCAAGAGGGTCCAGGTGCCCCGCAAGGAGGCCAAGACCCCCACCAAGAACGGCCTGCCCGGCTCCCGGCCCGGCTCCCCCGACAGGGACCCGGTGAGGACATGGGGACACGGGGAGGGGACACCTGGGGACACGGGGAGGGACACCTGGGGACACGGGGAGGGACACCTGGGGACACGGGGAAGGGGCATTGGGACCCGGTGAGGGACACGGGGACACGGGGAGGGGACACCTGGGGACACGGTGAGGACACGGGGACACGGGGAGGGGACACCTGAGGACATGGGGGACACACTGGGGACATGGTGGGGGGACGCCAGGAGGGGACACAGGGACCCGGTGAGGGACATGGGGAGGGGACACGGGGACACAGTGGGGACAGCTAGGGACATGGGGGGGACACTTGGGGACATGGGGACCTGGTGAGGGACACGGGGGGGACACTGGGGACACTTGGGGACATGGGGAGGGGATGGGGGACACCGGGGAAAAGGGGACTGGGGGAATTGGGTGACAAGGGACACCGGGAGGATGGGTGACATCGAGGGGACACTGGAGGGACAGAGGGCACTGGGGACAGGGGACATCGAGGGGACAGGAGAGCAGGGGGGGCTGAGGAGGGGGGGTGAAGGCAGGGGGTGGCCCTGGGGGGTGGGACAGGGACAGAGTTTGGGGACAGCAGGGACAGGGGACACGGGCGAGGGACACCAAGGGACAGTTTGGGGACACCCAGAGCAGGTGACAGTGCAAGGACGGGGGGACAGCCTTGGGGACTGAGCACTGAGGGGACACACGGGGGGGGACACAGAGGACAGGGGACAGGGACAGGGGACACTCGGAGCCGCTGGGGACAGACCTGGAGTCCCCAAACCCCCTCGGGGGGGGACACTCACCCCCCACGGCAGGGACATCCCCTGGGGACACCCCTTGGGGGGTGGTGACATCCCCAGGACCCACCCAGGGGCCACCCCGGACCCTTGGGGACATCCCCAGCCCCTCTAGGGGACCCTGGGGACATTCCTGACCCCTTTAAGGGACCTTGGGGTCCCTTAAAGGACCTCGACCCCTTGGGGACACCTGCAACTCCTTTAGGGGACCTTGGGGACATCCCCAGTCCCTCTCTGGGGACCTTGGGGACGTCCTCGACTCCTTGGGGACATCTCTGACCCCTTGGGGACAACCCCAACCCCTCTAAGGGGACCCTGGGGACAGTTCTGACCCCTTTAAAGGACCCTGGGGACACCCCTGACCCCTTGGGGACACCCCTGACCCCTCTAAGGGGACGCTGGGGACACCCCTGACCCCTCTAAGGGGACCCTGGGGACACCCCTGACCCCTTGGGGACACCCCTGACCCCTCTAAGGGGACCCTGGGGACACCCCTGACCCCTCGAGGCCACCCCCGTCCCCTTTAGGAGCCCTTGGTGGCCCCCTGTCCCCGGGGAGGGGCCCCGGGGGGTGACGGGAGGGTCCCCGAGCCGCGGTGGCTTTGTCCCCTGCGCGTCCCCTCCGTGTCCCCCTAAACCCTCCTCTTCCTCCCGGCGCAGAGGAAGAGCCTGGAGCTGGCGCTGCCGGTGGCCCCCGCCAGCGGGAAGAGTTTGCCGGGGCCACCGGGGCCACCAGGGCCACCGGGGCCAGCGGCGGGGCCAGCGGGGCCAGCGGGGCCAGCGGGGCCGGGGCCCATCACGCTCCGCTTGCACCTGCCCAAGGAGAGCGAGGCCGAGCCCCCCCAGCGCCCCACGGTAACCCCCGATGGCCCCGGCGTCCCCAAGTGTCCCCAATTGTCCCCAGGGTCCCCAAATGGCCCCGGCGTCCCCAAGTGTCCCCAGGGTCCCCAAATGGCCCCAGGGTCCTAAATGTCCTCAGGGTCCCCAATGTCCCCAAATGGCCCCAGGGTCCCCAATGGCTCCAGGTGTTCCCAGGGTCCCCAAATGGCCCCGGTGTCCCCAAGTGTCCCCAGGGTCCCCAAATGTCCTCAGTGTCCCAAACGTCCCCAGAGTCTCCAATGTCCCCAATGGCCCCAGGGTCCCCAATGTCCCCAAATGTCCCAAATGGCCCCAGGGTCCCCAAATTCCTCAGGGTCCCTAATGTCCCCAGATGTCCTCAGGGTCCCCAGTGTCCCCGGGGTCCCACATGACCTCAGGTCCCAAATAGCCCCAATGTCCCAGGGTCCCAAATGGCCCCAGGGTCCCCAAATGTCCCAAACGTCCCCAATGTCCCCAATGTCCCCAGGGTCCCCAGGGTCCCCAGTGTCCCCAGGGTCCCCAATGTCCCCAGGGTCCCCAGTGTCCCCAGCTGGCCCCGGAGGTGGCCCCTGGCAGGTCCCGGTTTTGTCACCCGTGGTGTCCCCAGGGTGTCCCTGTCCCCAGGGGTCACTGTCACCCTGTCCCTGTCCCCAGGGTGTCCCCTGAGCCTCCCCTTCCTCGGGCGTACTGGGATCACTGGGATGGACTGGGACGGACTGGGATGGACTGGGACGGACTGGGAGGGACTGGGATCACTGGAATGGACTGGGACGGACTGGGACGGACTGGGAGGGACTGGGATGGACTGGGATCACTGGGATGGACTGGGACAGACTGGGAGGGACTGGGATCACTGGAATGGACTGGGATGGACTGGGATCACTGGGATGGACTGGGATCACTGGGATGGACTGGGAGGGACTGGGATGGACTGAACTGGGATGGACTGGTTTGAACTGGTTTGAACTGGTCCCAGAAGCGCAAGGTCGAGGTGGTGTCGCCGGCCACGCCCGTCCCCGCCCCCACCGAGACCTCGCAGGCCTCAGTCTTCCCCCAGGTGAGCCCAGTAACACCAGTAACACACCAGTGACACACCAGTGACACCAGTAACACACCAGTAACACACCAGTAACACCAGTAACACACCAGTGACACACCAGTAACACCAGTAACACACCAGTAACACCAGTAACACACCAGTGACACACCAGTGACACCAGTAACACACCAGTAACACCAGTAACACACCAGTGACACACCAGTGACACCAGTAACACACCAGTAACACACCAGTAACACCAGTAACACACCAGTGACACACCAGTAACACACCAGTAACACACCAGTAACACCAGTAACACACCAGTAACACACCAGTAACACCAGTAACACACCAGTAACACACCAGTGACACCAGTAACACCAGTAACACACCAGTAACACCAGTAACACACCAGTAACACACCAGTGACACCAGTAACACACCAGTAACACCAGTAACACTCCAGTAACACACCAGTAACACTCCAGTAACACACCAGTAACACCAGTAACACACCAGTAACACCAGTAACACTCCAGTAACACACCAGTAACACCAGTAACACTCCAGTAACACACCAGTAACACCAGTAACACACCAGTAACACCAGTAACACACCAGTGACACACCAGTAACACACCAGTAACACCAGTAACACACCAGTGACACACCAGTGACACCAGTAACACCAGTAACACACCAGTAACACCAGTAACACACCAGTAACACACCAGTGACACCAGTAACACCAGTAACACACCAGTGACACCAGTAACACACCAGTAACACCAGTAACACTCCAGTAACACACCAGTAACACCAGTAACACTCCAGTAACACACCAGTAACACCAGTAACACACCAGTAACACCAGTAACACTCCAGTAACACACCAGTAACACCAGTAACACTCCAGTAACACACCAGTAACACCAGTAACACTCCAGTAACACACCAGTAACACCAGTAACACTCCAGTAACACACCAGTAACACCAGTAACACTCCAGTAACACACCAGTAACACCAGTAACACACCAGTAACACACCAGTAACACCAGTAACACACCAGTAACACCAGTAACACTCCAGTAACACACCAGTAACACCAGTAACACTCCAGTAACACACCAGTAACACCAGTAACACTCCAGTAACACACCAGTAACACCAGTAACACTCCAGTAACACACCAGTGACACACCAGTAACACACCAGTAACACCAGTAACACACCAGTAACACACTAGTAACACCAGTAACACACCAGTAACACCAGTAACACACCAGTGACACCAGTAACACACCAGTGACACCAGTAACACTCCAGTAACACTCCAGTAACACACCAGTAACACCAGTAACACACCAGTAACACACCAGTAACACCAGTGACACACCAGTAACACACCAGTAACACACCAGTAACACACCAGTAAAGACCAGTAACCCCATCCCACTCCCGGGGGGGGGCCCCAAACCCACAGGGGGATCCCCAAAACCTGGGGGGGGGGGGGGAATCCCCAAAAATCGGAGGGGGGGTCCCAGATCTGGGGCTGGGGGGGGGGTTGGGGGATTTGGGGGGATCTGGGGGGGGGCTGGGGGGGTTTGGGACGGATTTTGGGGTTCGTTCCGTGGCTTTGGGGCTGACCCGGGGTTGGGGTTGGGGGGTTGGGGTGGATTTGGGGGTGTCTGGGTGGGTTTTGGGGTGAGGTCGGGTGTTCTGGGGTGGTTTTGGGGCGGTCCTGGGGTGTTTTGGGGGAGATTTCGGGGGGCTTGGGGTGTTTTTTTGGGGGGGGTTGGGGGTGGTTTTGGTGTTTTGAGGTGATTTTGGGGCCGTTTCGGGGGCTTGGGGTGATTTTGTGGGGTTTTGGGGCAGTTTGGGGGGTTTTGAGGGGTTTTGGGGTGAGTTTAGGGCGTTTTGGGGCAGTTTGGGATGTTTTAGGGTGATTTTGGGGTGTTTCGAGGTGATTTTGGGCAGTTTTGGGGTGATTTTGAGGCGGTTTGGGGAATTTTGGGCAGTTTTGGGGTGATTTTGGGCAGTTTTGGGGTTATTTTGGGGCGGTTTGGGGGATTTTGGGGCGTTTTGGGGGATTTTGGGGTGTTCCGGGGTGATGTTGGGGTGGTTTGGGGGATTTTGGGGTGTTTTGAGGTGATTTTGGACAGTTTTGGGGTGATTTTGGGGTGTTCCGGGGTGATTTTGGGGCGGTTTGGGGGATTTGGGGCCGTTTTGGGGTGATTTTGGGGCGGTTTGGGGAATTTTGGGCAGTTTTGGGGTGATTTTGGGGTGTTCCGGGGTGATTTGGGGCAGTTTTGGGGTGATTTTGGGGGATTTTTGGGGGGGTTCCGGGTGCTGACCCCCCTCTCCCCCCAGAACGGCTCCGCGCGCCGGGCGGTGGCGGCTCAGCCGGGCCGGAAGAGGAAATCGGCGTGCCTGGGGACAGACGAGGTGGGGACACCTGGGGACACCTGGGGACACCTGGGGACACCGTGGGGGGAGGGGCTGCCCCGCCCCGGGGGCTGCCAGGGGGGAGGGGAGGAGGGAAATGGGCCCTGGGGCTGGGGAAACTGAGGCAGGGGAGGGGCAAATGGCCTGGGAGTGAGGAAAAATCAACTGGAAATGGGGAAACTGAGGCAGGAATGGGGGTGAAATGACCTGAAAATGGGGAAACTGAGGCAGGAATAGAGAGGGAATGACCTAAAAATGGGGAAACTGAGGCAGGGATGGGGAAAAGCAACCTAAAAATGGGGAAACTGAGGCAGGGATGGGGAAAAGCAACTTAAAAATGGGGAAACTGAGGCAGAATTGGGAAAAGCAACTTGAAATGGGGAAAACTTGAAAGACCACCTGGAGACAGAGAAACTGAGGCAGAAGCAGGGAAAAAAAACAGCTGGAGATGGGGAAACTGAGGCAGGAAGAGACAAAAATCAGCTGGCAATGGGGAAACTGAGGCAGGAACAAGGAAAAATCAGCTGGCGATGGGGAAACTGAGGCAGGAAGAGACAAAAATCAGCTGGCGATGGGGAAACTGAGGCAGGAACAGGGAAAAATCAGCTGGCGATGGGGAAACTGAGGCAGGAACAGGGAAAAATCAGCTGGCGATGGGGAAACTGAGGCAGGAAGAGACAAAAATCAGCTGGCGATGGGGAAACTGAGGCAGGAAGAGACAAAAATCAGCTGGCAATGGGGAAACTGAGGCAGGAAGAGACAAAAATCAGCTGGCGATGGGGAAACTGAGGCAGGAAGAGACAAAAATCAGCTGGAAATGGGGAAACTGAGGCAGGAAGAGACAAAAATCAGCTGGCAATGGGGAAACTGAGGCAGGAAGAGACAAAAATCAGCTGGCAATGGGGAAACTGAGGCAGGAAGAGACAAAAATCAGCTGGCGATGGGGAAACTGAGGCAGGAACAGGGAAAAATCAGCTGGCGATGGGGAAACTGAGGCAGGAAGAGACAAAAATCAGCTGGCGATGGGGAAACTGAGGCAGGAACAAGGAAAAATCAGCTGGCGATGGGGAAACTGAGGCAGGAAGAGACAAAAATCAGCTGGCGATGGGGGAAACTGAGGCAGGAACAGGGAAAAATCAGCTGGCAATGGGGAAACTGAGGCAGGAAGAGACAAAAATCAGCTGGAAATGGGGAAACTGAGGCAGGAAGAGACAAAAATCAGCTGGCGATGGGGAAACTGAGGCAGGAACAGGGAAAAATCAGCTGGAAATGGGGAAACTGAGGCAGGAACAGACAAAAATCAGCTGGCGATGGGGAAACTGAGGCAGGAACAGGGAGAAATCAGCTGGCAATGGGGAAACTGAGGCAGGAAGAGACAAAAATCAGCTGGCGATGGGGAAACTGAGGCAGGAAGAGACAAAAATCAGCTGGCGATGGGGAAACTGAGGCAGGAAAAGACAAAAATCAGCTGGCGATGGGGAAACTGAGGCAGGAAAAGACAAAAATCAGCTGGCGATGGGGAAACTGAGGCAGGAACAGGGAGAAATCAGCTGGCAATGGGGAAACTGAGGCAGGAAGAGACAAAAATCAGCTGGCGATGGGGAAACTGAGGCAGGAACAGGGAAAAATCAGCTGGCGATGGGGAAACTGAGGCAGGAACAGGGAAAAATCAGCTGGCGATGGGGAAACTGAGGCAGGAAGAGACAAAAATCAGCTGGCGATGGGGAAACTGAGGCAGGAAGAGACAAAAATCAGCTGGCAATGGGGAAACTGAGGCAGGAAGAGACAAAAATCAGCTGGCGATGGGGAAACTGAGGCAGGAAGAGACAAAAATCAGCTGGAAATGGGGAAACTGAGGCAGGAAGAGACAAAAATCAGCTGGCAATGGGGAAACTGAGGCAGGAAGAGACAAAAATCAGCTGGCAATGGGGAAACTGAGGCAGGAAGAGACAAAAATCAGCTGGCGATGGGGAAACTGAGGCAGGAACAGGGAAAAATCAGCTGGCGATGGGGAAACTGAGGCAGGAAGAGACAAAAATCAGCTGGCGATGGGGAAACTGAGGCAGGAACAAGGAAAAATCAGCTGGCGATGGGGAAACTGAGGCAGGAAGAGACAAAAATCAGCTGGCGATGGGGAAACTGAGGCAGGAACAGGGAAAAATCAGCTGGCAATGGGGAAACTGAGGCAGGAAGAGACAAAAATCAGCTGGAAATGGGGAAACTGAGGCAGGAAGAGACAAAAATCAGCTGGCGATGGGGAAACTGAGGCAGGAACAGGGAAAAATCAGCTGGAAATGGGGAAACTGAGGCAGGAACAGACAAAAATCAGCTGGCGATGGGGAAACTGAGGCAGGAACAGGGAGAAATCAGCTGGCAATGGGGAAACTGAGGCAGGAAGAGACAAAAATCAGCTGGCGATGGGGAAACTGAGGCAGGAAGAGACAAAAATCAGCTGGCGATGGGGAAACTGAGGCAGGAAAAGACAAAAATCAGCTGGCGATGGGGAAACTGAGGCAGGAAAAGACAAAAATCAGCTGGCGATGGGGAAACTGAGGCAGGAACAGGGAGAAATCAGCTGGCAATGGGGAAACTGAGGCAGGAAGAGACAAAAATCAGCTGGCGATGGGGAAACTGAGGCAGGAAAAGACAAAAATCAGCTGGCAATGGGGAAACTGAGGCAGGAACAAGGAAAAATCAGCTGGCGGTGGGGAAACTGAGGCAGGAACAGACAAAAATCAGCTGGCGGTGGGGAAGCCAAGGGAAGGGAACCCCCCCGGGCCCTGACCCCGCTGTCCCCCCGCGCCAGGACTCGCAGGACTCGTCGGACGGGGCCCCCTCGGCGCCGCGCATGACCGGGAGCCTGGTGTCGGACCGCAGCCACGACGACATCGTCACCAGGATGAAGAACATCGAGTGCATCGAGCTGGGCCGGCACCGCCTCAAGCCCTGGTACTTCTCGCCGTACCCGCAGGAGCTGACGGGGCTCCCGGTGCTCTACCTGTGCGAGTTCTGCCTCAAGTACGGCCACAGCCTGCGCTGCCTGCAGCGGCACCTGGTACGGGGCCGGGGGCTTCGGGGCGCTTGAGGGGGGTTTTGGGGGGGTTTGGGGGAGTTTTAGGGGAGTTTGGGGGGATTTAGGGGAGTTTCAGGGGGCTTTGAGGGAGTTGTAGGGGGATTTAGGGGAGTTTTAGGGGGGTCGGGAGGGGTTTTAGAGGGGTTTAGGGGGATTTGGGGGAGTTTCAGGGGGATTTAGGGGGATTTGGGGAGTTTTAGGGGATTTGGGGAGTTTTAGGGGGATTTAGGGGGATTTGGGGAGTTTTAGGGGGATTTAGGGGGATTTGGGGAGTTTTAAGAGGATTTAGGGGAGTTTTAGGGGGGTTTGGGGGAGTTCCTTACCCCAAATTTCCTCCCCCTAATTTTTTCCCTCTCTCTCCCATTTCTTCTCCCCAATTCCCCTTTTTCTCCTTCTTTTCCCCTGATCTTCCCCTTCCATTCCCTCCAAAACCCCCCAAATCTCCCAAACCCCTCCTCAAACCCCCCCCAAAATCCCCCAAAAACCCCCTCAAACCCCCCCAAAATCCCCCAAAACCCCCTCAAAACCCCCCAAAATCCCCCAAAACCCCCCCCCAAACCCCTCCCCAGACCAAGTGTGACCTGCGGCACCCCCCCGGCAACGAGATTTACCGCAAGGGCACCATCTCCTTCTTCGAGATCGACGGCCGCAAGAACAAGGTGAGGGGGCTCTGGGGAGGGGTCCCGGGGGATGGGGGGGGGGGGGTCTCCCCCATCCCGCACCCCGCTGACCCCCCCGGGACCCCTCCCCAGAGCTACTCGCAGAACCTTTGCCTGCTGGCCAAGTGTTTCCTGGACCACAAGACCCTTTACTACGACACCGACCCCTTCCTCTTCTACGTCATGACCGAGTACGACTGCAAAGGCTTCCACATCGTGGGCTACTTCTCCAAGGTGGGGGGCTTGGGGGGGATTTGGGGGGGTCTGGGGGGGGAAATTGGGGGTCTGGAGGGGATTTGAGGGGGGTCTGGGGGGGATTTGGGGGTCTGGAGGGGATTTGGGGGGGATTTGGGAGGGAATTGGGGAGTCTGGGAGGGATTGGAAGGGGTCTGGGGGGATTTGAGGGGGTCTGGGGGGGGGGAAATTGGGGGGTCTGGAGGGGATTTTGGGGGTCTGGGGGGGAAATTGGGGGGACTATGGGGAAATTTGGGGGTCTGGAGGGGATTTGGGGGGGATTTGGGAGGGAACTGGGGAGTTTGGGAGGGATTTGGAGGGGATTTGTGGGGGGATTTGAAGGGGTCAGGGGATTTGAGAGGGTCTGGGGGGTCTGGGGGGGATTTGAGGGGGTCTGGGGGAGATTTGAGGGGGTCTGGGGGGGATTTGGGGGGGATTTGGGAGGGAACTGGGGAGTCTGGGAGGGATTGGGGGGGGATTTGAGGGGGTCTGGGGGGGAATTGAGGGGGTCTGGGGGGGATTTGGGGCGTTTAGAGGGAGTGGATGGGAGCACTGAGGGATGAAGGGTGGGGAAAGGGGGGAAAGAGGGGATTTGGGGAGGGTCTTGGGGGGTCCTGGAGGGGGAAAAAAAGGGGTTTGGGGATTCCTGAGGGATGTTGGGAGCTCCATGGGAGATTTTGGGGTGATCCCGGGGGGTTTTGGGATCCGATCCTGGGGTTCCCTGCAGGAGAAGGAGTCGACCGAGGATTACAACGTGGCCTGCATCCTGACCCTGCCCCCGTACCAGCGCCGCGGCTACGGCAAGCTGCTCATCGAGTTCAGTCAGTGCCCCCCAACCCCTGGGACCCCCAAACCCCTCCCCAAACCCCACCCCAAACCCCTGGGACCCCCAAATCCCTCCCCAAACCCCACCCCAAACCCCTGGGACCCCCAAACCCCAACCCAAACCCCTGGGACCCCCAAATCCCTCCCCAAACCCCACCCCAAACCCCTGGGACCCCCAAATCCCTCCCCAAACCCCACCCCAAACCCCTGGGACCCCCAAACCCCACCCCAAACCCCACCCCAAACACCTGGGACCCCCAAACCCCACCCTAAAGCCCTGTCCCCCCACCTGTCCCTACCTGTGCTCACCTGTCCCTCACCTGTTCTGTCCCCCACCTGTCCCTCACCTGTCCCCGTTGTCCCTCCCCTGTCCCTCCCTTGCCCCTCACCTGTCCCCCACGTGTCCCACCCATCCTTCACCTGTCCCTCTGTCCCTCCCCTGTCCCAGCCTTGTCCCCACCTGTCCCTCCCCTGTCCCTCACCTGTCCCTCCCCTGTCCCTCTGTCCCTCCCCTGTCCCCGCTGTCCCTCACCTGTCCCTCTGTCCCCCACGTGTCCCTCTGTCCCTCCCCTGTCCCAGCCTTGTCCCCACCTGTCCCTCTGTCCCTCCCCTGTCCCTCACCTGTCCCAGCCTTGTCCCCACCTGTCCCTCTGTCCCTCACCTGTCCCTCACCTGTCCCTCTGTCCCTCCCCGGTCCCTCTGTCCCTCCCCTGTCCCTACCTGTGCTCACCTGTCCCTCACCTGTCCCTCACCTGTCCCACCCTTCACCTGTCCCTCTCTCACCTGTCCCTCACCTGTCCCTCTGTCCCTCACCTGTCCCTCTGTCCCTCCCCTGTCCCTCTGTCCCTCACCTGTCCCTCTGTCCCTCCCCTGTCCCAGCCTTGTCCCTCCCCTGTCCCTCTGTCCCTCCCCTGTCCCGCTGTCCCTCCCCTGTCCCTGTCCCTCCCCTGTCCCTGTCCCTCACCTGTCCCTGTCCCTCACCTGTGCCAGGTTACGAGCTCTCCAAGGTGGAGGGGAAGACGGGCACACCTGAGAAGCCGCTCTCGGACCTGGGGCTGCTCTCGTACCGCAGTTACTGGTCCCAGACCATCCTCGAGATCCTCATGGGGCTCAAGGCCGAGGCCGGGGAGCGGCCCCAGATCACCATCAAGTGAGCCACGCCCCCTTCCCAGCCACGCCCCTTCACGCAGCCACACCCTTTGTCCTGAGGCTCCACCCCTTCCCAAAGCTCCGCCCACCACAGGGCAATAGCCATTATGGGTGTGTCTCACCCAAGCCACGCCCTTTTGGGCCACACCCTCACAAAGATCCACCCCCTCTCTGAAGCCCCACCCACCACAAGCACACGCCCAGCACATGGGGCGTGGCAGCTTCTCCAGGCCACGCCCACATTGCCAAAAGCCACGCCCTTGAGACTCCGCCCCATCTGTCAATCAATGCTCAGCATTAGCGGTTCCAGGCCACGCCCTCGATTCGCTTTAACCACGCCCACACAGTCCAGGCTCCGCCCCCTCATTGTCCCAACCCCAGGGGGCTCTGGGGGGGTCGGGTTGGCTGGGGGGGGTTGGGGAGTTTCTGGGGGGGTCCTGGGGATTTTGGGGGGGTCTGGGGGGGTCTGGGGGTCCTGGGGGGGTCTGGGGGTGCAGCCCCCCCCTCATTTCCCCCTCCCCAGTGAGATCAGCGAGATCACGAGCATCAAGAAGGAGGACGTGATCTCCACCCTGCAGTACCTGAACCTCATCAACTACTACAAGGTGAGGCCCCACACACCTGGGGGGGGCCCACACACACCTGGGGGGGGCCCACACACACCTGGGGGGGGCCATAGAACATTTCCCTGTGTCCCCCTTTGGACACCTGGGTGCCACGGACAAATTTGTCCTTCGCCTGTGCTCACCTGTACGGGGTGAGTACATGCTGACACACCTGTGCACACCTGTGTGAGGTCAGTACACCCTGCCTCACCTGTCTCACCTGTCCCACCTGTGCACACCCGCAGGGCCAGTACATCCTGACACACCTGTACAGGGTCAGTACACCCTGACACACCTGTCCCACCTGTGCACACCTGTCCCACCTGTCCCACCCGCAGGGCCAGTACACCCTGACACACCTGTCCCACCTGTCCCACCTGTGCACACCTGTCTCACCTGTCCCACCTGTGCACACCTGTCCCACCTGTCTCACCTGTCCCACCTGTGCACACCTGTCCCACCTGTACCGCCTGTACACACCCGTCCCACCTGTGCACACCTGTCCCACCTGTGCACACCTGTCCCACCTGTCCCACCCGTCCCACCCGCAGGGCCAGTACACCCTGACACACCTGTCCCACCTGTGCACACCTGTCCCACCTGTCTCACCTGTCCCACCTGTGCACACCTGTCCCACCTGTACCGCCTGTACACACCCGTCCCACCTGTGCACACCTGTCCCACCTGTGCACACCTGTCTCACCTGTCCCACCTGTGCACACCTGTCCCACCTGTGCACACCTGTCCCACCTGTCCCACCTGTGCACACCTGTCCCACCTGTGCACACCTGACACACCTGACACACCTGTCCCACCTGTCCCACCCGCAGGGCCAGTACATCCTGACGCTCTCCGAGGACATCGTGGAGGGCCACGAGCGCGCCATGCTGAAGCGGCTGCTGCGCATCGACGCCAAGTGCCTGCACTTCACCCCCAAGGACTGGAGCAAGCGCGGCAAGTGGTGAGGCCACGCCCCGGCCACGCCCCGCCAGGCCACGCCCCCCTCGCTACCTGGCGCCGCTCATTAACCGACACCTGGCCCCGCCCACACCTGGCGCGGCAAATCCTTTATTGACCGTGAAAGGGGCGGGGTTTTGCTGGCCACGCCCTCTGCGGGAGTGGTCCTGGGTGTGGCCTCGAGAGGCCCCACCCACAGTGGGAGTGGCTTCATTTGTGGGTGGAGCCCCCTGTGAACAGCATTTGTATTTTTAATAAAAGTGGGTGGGGCTTCCAAAGGCCCCACCCATACTGGGAAGGGCTTCAGGCACTCTGGTTTAAATAAGCCCCACCCACTGGGTGTGGCCAGCTCTGTTAATGAGGTGGGTGTGGCTTTAAAGGCTCTGCCCATTTGGGGCGTGGTTCCAGTTGTGGGCGTGGCCTCAGCCACACCAGGTCCGTTTATGGCACAGGTAGGGGCGTGGCTTGTACAGGCTCCACCCCTCTGTGCGCGGCTTGGGTGGGCGTGGCCTGTCATGGCTCCGCCTCCTCGTCGCTGTCCTCGGTCACGGGGGCGTGGAGCTGGGGGAGGGGCAGGGTGAGGGGGGCTCAGGGACCCCCACCCACGGCCCCAGGCCCTGGAGCCCCAAAATGTGACCCCACCCCCCAAAATGTGACCCCACCCCCCAAAATGTGACCCCACCCCCCAACGTGACCCCACCCCCCGAAATGTGACCCCAGACCCCCAAATGTGACCCTGGACCCCCAAAAGTGACCTGGACCCCCCAACGGTGACCCCAGACCCCCCAACGGTGATCCCAGACCCCCAAATGTGACCCCAGACCCCCACAGGTGACCCTTGACCCCCAAAGCTGACCCCAGACCCCTAAATGTGACCCCACCCCCCGAAATTGTGACCCCAGACCCCCAAAGGTGACCCCAGACCCCCTAAATGTGACCATGGACCCCCAAATGTGACCCCAGACCCCCCAAATGTGACCCTGGACCCCCAAATGTGACCCCAGAGTCCCCAAATGTGACCCCACCTCCCCAAATGTGACTCCACCCCCCTAAATGTGACCCCAGACCCCCCAACGGTGACCCCAGACCCCCAAATGTGACTCCAGATCCCCAAAGGTGACCCCAGATTGCCAAAATATGCCCCAGACCCCCCAACGGTGACCCCAGACCCCCTAAATGTGACCCTGGACTCCCCAAATGTGACCCCAGCCCCCCAGATGTGCCCCCAGCCCCCCCAGATGTGCCCCCCAGCCCCCCAAATGTGACCCCAGCGCCCCCAGACTCACGGCCCGGGCGAGGGGTCCCCACTGCAGGGCCCGGGCCAGGCCCCGGCCGGGGGCGGGGGCGGCGTCGCCCCCCCAGTCCGTGATGGCCCCGAAGGTCCCGGTCACCGACACCCACCCGGCCTGGGGTCAGGGGGCAAAGGTCAGGGGGCACAGGGGG
>NW_026530288.1:0-21029 GCF_026979565.1 Vidua chalybeata
GGACCCCAAAATACACAGGGGGACCCCAAAATACACAGAGAGACCCCAAAAACCTGCGGGGATCCCAAAACTTCACACAGGGGACCCCAAAATACACAGGAAACCCCAAAATACACAGGGGGACCCCAAAATACAGAGAGACCCCAAAAACCGCACCGAGATCCCAAAAACCTGGGGGGGGAACCCAAAACTTCACACAGAGAGACCCCAAAATACACAGAGACCCCAAAAACCTGGGGGACCCCAAAAACCTCACAGGGATCCCAAAAACCTCACAGAGATCCCAAAAACCTGGGTGGACCCCAAAACCCCACAGAGGGACCCCAAAAACCCCGCAGGGGGACCCCAAAACCCCACAGGGGGACCCCAAAACGCCACAGAGACACCAAAAACCCCACAGAGGGACCCCAAAACCCCCCCGGGGGGACCCCAAAACACAGAGGGACCCCCAAAAACCCGACAGGGAGACCCCAAAACACCAAAGAGACCCCAAAACTCCCCCGGGGGACCCCAAAACCCCACAGAGACCCCCAAAACCCCCCGGGGACGCCAAAAACCTCGCAGGGACCCCAAAAATCCCACAGGGACTCCAAAACCGCAAAGAGGGACCCCAAAAACTTCACAGGGATACCAAAAACCGGGGGGGACCCCAAAAACCCACAGAGACCCCAAAAACCCCACAGAGACCCCAAAACCCCCCGGGACCCCAAAAATCTCACAGGGACCCCAAAACCCCCCGGGGACCCCGAATAAAGCTCGGTTTGGTTCTGGAGTTTGGGGCTCTGCCCTAGAGGGGACGGGAGCTGCGCCCCACAAATGGGCCCTGCCCCATAAGTGAGGGGTGGTGCCCCATAAGTGCCAGAGGGGCGCTGCCCCATAAGTGCCATGGGGTGGCTCTGCCCCATAAGTGAGGAGCTCTGCCCCATAAGGGCCGGAGGGGCTGTGCCCCCCAAGTGAGGGGCTGTGCCCCATAAGTGAAGGGCTGTGCCCCATAAGTGAGGGGTTCTGCCCCATAAGTGAGGGGCTGTGCCCCATAAGTGCCGGAGCGGCTGTGCCCCATAAGTGCCATGGGGTGGGAAGTGACCCCAAAATGGGGAGCTGTGCCCCATAAGTGAGGGGCTGTGCCCCCCAAGTGTGGGGCTGTGCCCCCTAAGTGTGGAGCTCTGCCCCATAAGTGAAGGCCTGTGCCCCATAAGTGAGGAGCTGTGCCCCATAAGTGTGGAGCTCTGCCCCATAAGTGCCATGGGGTCTGTGATCCCAAAATGAGGGGTTCTGCCCCATAAGTGAGGGCCTGTGCCCCATAAGTGAAGAGCTCTGCCCCATAAGTGCCAGAGGGGCTCTGCCCCATAAGTGTGGGGCTGTGCCCCATAAGTGAGGGCTGTGCCCCATAAGTGTGGGGCTGTGCCCCATAAGTGAGGGCTGTGCCCCATAAGTGTGGGGCTGTGCCCCATAAGTGAGGGCTGTGCCCCCAGAAGTGCCAGGGGTGGCTCTGCCCCATAAGTACCAGCCGCTCTGCCCCATAAGTGCCATGGGGTGGGGAGTGACCCCAAAATGAGGAGCTCTGCCCCATAAGTGCTGGAGCGGCTGTGCCCCATAAGTGCCATGGGGGCTGTGCCCCATAAGTGTGGAGCTCTGCCCCATAAGTGAGCGGCTGTGCCCCATAAGTGCCATGGGGGCTGTGATCCCAAAACGAGGGGTTCTGCCCCATAAGTGAGGATTTCTGCCCCATAAGTGAGGGGCTGTGCCCCAAAAGTGCCAGAGGGTCTGTGCCCCATAAGTGAGGGGTTGTGCCCCATAAGTGCCAGAGGGGCGCTGCCCCATAAGTGCCAGAGGGGCCCTGCCCCATAAGTGCCAGAGGGGCCCTGCCCCATAAGTGCCATGGGGTGGCTCTGCCCCATAAGTGAGGGCTGTGCCCCATAAGTGCCGGAGGGGCTCTGCCCCATAAGTGCCATGGGGTGGCTCTGCCCCATAAGTGAGGGGCTGTGCCCCATAAGTGCCGGAGGGGCTCTGCCCCATAAGTGCCATGGGGTGGGGAGTGACCTCAAAATGAGGAGCTCTGCCCCATAAGTGCCATGGGAGCTGTGACCCCAAAACGAGGGGTTCTGCCCCATAAGTGAGGAGTTCTGCCCCATAAGTGAGGGGCTGTGCCCCATAAGTGAAGAGTTCTGCCCCATAAGTGAGGGGTTCTACCCCATAAGTGAAGAGTTCTGCCCCATAAGTGAGGGATTCTGCCCCATAAGTGAGGGATTCTGCCCCATAAGTGAGGGGTTCTGCCCCATAAGTGAGGGGCTGTGCCCCATAAATGCCAGAGCGGCTGTGCCCCATAAGTGCCATGGGAGCTGTGACCCTAAAACATGGGGTTCTGCCCCATAAGTGAAGGGCTGTGCCCCATAAGTGCCGGAGCGGCTGTGCCCCATAAGTGCCATGGGGTGGGAAGTGACCCCAAAACGGGGAGCTGTGCCCCATAAGTGTGGGGCTGTGCCCCCTAAGCGTGGAGCTCTGCCCCATAAGTGAAGGTCTGTGCCCCATAAGTGCCATGGGGGCTGTGACCCCCAAACGAGGGGTTCTGCCCCATAAGTGCCAGAGCAGCTGTGCCCCATAAGTGCCATGGGGTGGCTGTGCCCCATAAGTGAAGAGTTCTGCCCCATAAGTGAGGGGCTGTGCCCCTAAGTGCAATGAGGGCTGTGCCCCCCAAGTGAGGAGCTCTGCCCCCCAAGTGAGGGTCTGTGCCCCATGAGTGAGGAGTTCTGCCCCATAAGTGAGGGGTTGTGCCCCAAAAGTGCCATGGGGTGGGGAGTGACCCCAAAACGAGGGGTTCTGCCCCATAAGTGCCAGAGGGGTTGTGCCCCATAAGTGCCATGGGGTGGCTCTGCCCCAAAAGTGCCATGGGGTGGCTGTGACCCCAAAATGAGAAGCTCTGCCCCATAAGTGAGGGGTTCTGCCCCCTAAATGAGGAGCGCTGCCCCATAAGTGCCAGAGGGGCTGTGGCGCCCAAGTGAGGGGCGCTGCCCCATAAGTGCCATGGCGGCTGTGCCCCATAAGTGCCGAGTTCTGCCCCATAAGTGAGCAGCTCTGCCCCATAAGTGCCATGGCGGCTGTGCCCCATAAGTGCCGAGTTCTGCCCCATAAGTGTGGAGCTCTGCCCCATAAGTGAGGGCTTCTGCCCCATAAGTGCCATGGGGGCTCTGCCCCATAAGTGCCATGGCGGCTCTGCCCCATAAGTGAGGGCTTCTGCCCCATAAGTGTGGAGCTCTGCCCCATAAGTGCAGAGTTCTGCCCCATAAGTGAGCAGCTCTGCCCCATAAGTGAGGGGCGCTGCCCCATAAGTGCCATGGGGGTTCTGCCCCATAAGTGCCATGGCAGCTCTGCCCCATAAGTGAGGGGCGCTGCCCCATAAGTGCCATGGGGGCTGTGCCCCATAAGTGAGCAGCTCTGCCCCATAAGTGCCGAGTTCTGCCCCATAAGTGCCATGGGGGCTCTGCCCCATAAGTGAGCAGCTCTGCCCCATAAGTGCCGAGTTCTGCCCCATAAGTGCCATGGGGGCTCTGCCCCATAAGTGAGGCGCTGATTTTTTCTCGATTTCTGGGATTTTTCCCCATTTTTGGGCCGATTTCTCTCATTTTTGGGATTTTCCCTCCTTTTTTCCCATTTTTGGGCTGATTTCTGCCCATTTTGCCTCTCCCTGTGTTCATTATTCATTACTTTTTAATTATTTATTAATTAGTTTTATAATTTATAATTTATAATTTATAATTTATAATTTATAATTTATCATTTATAATTTATCATTTATTATTATTTATAAATTATTATTTTTATTTTCTATTTACTATTCATTAGTATTTATTATTTATTATTTATCATTTATCATTTATCATTTATCATTTATTAGTTTTTGTTATTTATTAATTATTCATCATTTACCGTTTATTATTTTTATTATTTATTATTACTTTGTATTTACTCATCATTTATTATTTACAATTTATTGTTTATTATTTATTCTTTATCATTGTTTATTCTTTACTATTATTTATTATTTACTACTTTTATTTATTATTTATTATTAATCATAATTTCCCATTTATCGTTTATAAGTTATCATTATTTATAATTTACTATTTTTATTTATTTTTTATTATTAATCATCATTTCTCATTTATCGTTTATAATTTATCATTATTCATTATTTAATATTTTTATTTATTATTTATTATTAATCATAATTTCTCATTTATCATTTATTATTTATCATTATTTATCATTTATTATTTATCATTATTTATCATTTACGATTTCTGGCCCCGCCCCCTTTGCATCCCCTCGGATAAACCACGCCCCCTTTGTGTCCACGCCCCCTTTGCATCCCCTCGGACAAGCCACGCCCCCTTCGTGTCCCCGCGGGCAGGCCCCGCCCCCTCCCCAGGTGTCAATCCCGGTGTGGCCCCTCCCCCACAGGTTTAGGGCCACGCCCACGGGGACACCTGGGGACACCCGGGGACACCTGGGGGACATTGGGGACACCTGGGGACACCTGAGGACACTCGGGTGACCTCGGGGTGACCCCGGGTGACCCCGGGTGACAATCGGGTGGCACTCGTGTGACCCCCACAGCGTCACCCCCGCTGGGTGACACCTGTGTCACCCTGTGCCACCAATGTCCCCGATGTCACCGATTGTCCCCGATGCCACTCTGGGTCACCGATTGTCCCCGACTGTCCCCTCGTGGGTGACGACACGGACACAGGACGCGCGCCATGGCCCCGTGTCACTCTGTGTGCCTGATGTCCCCGATGTCCCGATTGTCCCCGAGGTCCCCAGTGTCACCGACTGTCCCCGCGTTGGTGGTGGCAGGGACACAGGAGGCGCGCCATGGCCCCGCTGTCCCCGCTGTCCCTGCTGTCCCCGATGTCCCGGCTGTCCCCGATGTCACCGATGTCACCGATTGTCCCCACGTTGGTGGCGGCAGGGACAGAGCAGGCGCGCCATGGCCCCGCTGTCCCCGCTGTCCCCGCTGTCCCCGCTGTCCCCGGTGTCACCGATTGT
Source organism: Vidua chalybeata (assembly GCF_026979565.1). Lineage (NCBI taxonomy): Eukaryota > Metazoa > Chordata > Aves > Passeriformes > Viduidae > Vidua > Vidua chalybeata. The sequence continues at coordinate 5,047 of NW_026530288.1, forward strand.
CCCCGCTGTCCCCGCGGTGGTGGCGGCAGGGACAGAGCAGGCGCGCCATGGCCCCGCTGTCCCCGCTGTCCCCGCTGTCCCCGCTGTCCCCGCTGTCCCCGGTGTCACCGATTGTCCCCGCTGTCCCCGCGGTGGTGGCGGCAGGGACAGAGGACGCGCGCCATGGCGCGGGCCAGGCTGGCGCTGAAGGCGGCCGAGATCCAGGGGTTGGTGCAGCTCGTCAGGCTGGCCAGCAGCATCAGGATGGTGAACGCCGGCCCTGGGACACGGGGACATTGAGGGGACAGTGAGGGGACACGGGGACATGGGGACATCGCGGACAGTGAGGGGACACGGGGACGGTGAGGGGACATTGAGGGGACAGTGAGGGGACACAGGGACATGGGGACATCGCGGACAGTGAGGGGACACGGGGACGGTGAGGGGACATCACGGACAGTGAGGGGACATAGGGACATGGGGACATCGCAGACAGTGAGGGGACATGGGGACATTGAGGGGACATCGGGGACATTGGGGACATTGAGGGGGCAGCGGGGACATTGAGGGGACACTGAGGGGACATTGGGGACACGGGGACATCGCGGACAGTGAGGGGACAGCGGGGACATTGGGGGCATCGGGGGGATTGGGGACATTGGGGACACTGAGGGGACATTGGGGACACTGGGGACACTGGGGACATCGGGGGCATCAGGGGCATTGGGGGGATTGGGGACATTGAGGGGACATCGCGGACATTGAGGGGACATCGGGGACATTGGGGGCATTGGGGACATTGGGACATTGGGGACATGGGGGGATTGGGGACATTGGGGACATTGAGGGGACATCGGGGACATTGAGGGGACATTGGGTACATTGGGGACATCGGGGACATTGGGGACATCGGGGACATTGGGGACATCGGGGACATTGGGGGCATTGGGGGGATCGGGGACATTGAGGGGACATCGCGGACATCGGGGACATTGAGGGGACATCAGGGACATGGGCACATTGAGGGGACATGGGGACATCGGGGACATCGGGGACATTGGGGGCATCGGGGACATCGGGGACATTGGGGGCATTGGGGGGATCGGGGACATTGAGGGGATTTGGGACATTGGGGACATCGGGGACATGGGGACATTGAGGGGACATTGTGGACACTGGGGACATCGGGGGCATTGGGGGGATTGGGGACATCGGGGACATTGAGGGGACATTGGGGACATCGGGATGATTGGGGACATCGGGGACATGGGGACATTGGGACATTGGGGACATGGGGGGATTGGGGACATTGGGGACATTGAGGGGACATCAGGGACATGGGGACATTGAGAGGACAGCGGGGACATTGAGGGGACATTGGGGACATCGGGGACATCGGGGACATTGGGGGCATTGGGGGGATCGGGGACATTGAGGGGATTGGGGACATTGGGGGCATTGGGGGCATTGGGACATGGGGGGGTTGGGGACATTGGGGACATTGAGGGGACATTGGGACGTTGGGGCATGGGGACATTGGGGACACTCGTGGATGGCCCCAAGGACACCCCACAGCGGGGTGACACCGCCCTGTGCCGGTGTCCCCGTGGCGGTGTCACCTCTGCTGTCACCTCCCCATGGCTCTGTCACCCCAATGTCCCCAATGTCCCCATGGTGTCCCCATGGTGTCCCCAATGTCCCCAACATCCCAATGTCCCCATGGTGTCCCCAATGTCCCCATGGTGTCCCCATGTCCCCAATGTCCCAATATCCCCAATATCCCCATCGTGTCCCCAATGTCCCCAATGTCCCCATGGTGTCCCCAATGTCCCCAATGTCCCCAATGATGTCCCAATGTCCCCGTGTCCCCAATGTCCCCATGGTGTCCCCAATGTCCCCAATGTCCCCAGTGTCCCCATTGTGTCCCCAATGTCCCCAATGTCCCCATGGTGTCCCCAATGTCCCCATGGTGTCCCCGTGTCCCCAGTCTCACCCTCGGTGGGTGCCCGGGGGTCCCACACTGCCCAGAGCTGGGCGCAGAAGAACGGCGTCCAGCAGAGCCCCGTGTCCCCAGTGTCCCCATGGTGTCCCCAATGTCCCAATGTCCCCATGGTGTCCCCAATGTCCCAATGTCCCCATGTCCCCGTGTCCCCAATGTCCCCATGTCCCCGTGTCCCCAGTCTCACCCTCGGTGGGCGCCCGGGGGTCCCACACTGCCCAGAGCTGGGCGCAGAACGGCGTCCAGCAGAGCCCCGTGTCCCCAATGTCCCCAATGATGTCCCAATGTCCCAATGTCCCAATGTCCCCATGTCCCCGTGTCCCCAATGTCCCCATGGTGTCCCCGTGTCCCCAGTCTCACCCTCGGTGGGTGCCCGGGGGTCCCACACTGCCCAGAGCTGGGCGCAGAAGAACGGCGTCCAGCAGAGCACGAACACGCCCAGCACCACCACGGCCATGCGGTGGCTCTTGGCCCTGGCCCTGCCGAGCCCGCCGTGGCCACCGGGGAGGCGCGGTGGCCCCCGGAGCGCGCGGGCCACGGCGGCCAGCAGCACGGCCAGCAGCACGGCCGGGGCCACCAGCACGGCCAGCGCCACCCAGGTGACGTAGGCGCGGGCTCCCCAGGGCTGCGCGAAGGTGGCCCAGCAGTCGCTCTCGCCCGGGGCCACCTCGCGCTGCCCGAAGATGCCCACCTGGGGTAGCCCGAAGAGCAGGGCCAGAGCCCAGGCCGTGGCCAGCGCGTCCCAGCGCCGGCGAGCCCGGGCCAGCGCCGAGCGGGCCCCGGCGAGTCCCGAGCGAGCCCGGCGCGCGGCCGCCCGGCACCAGCTCCTGGTGGCCCCGCGGCTCGCCGTGGTGGCCCCCGAGTCGCCCGTGGTGGCCCAGGAGCCTCCTGTGGTAGCCGCAGAGGCCCTCATGGTGGCCCCGCAGCTCGCCCTGGTGGCCCCAGAGCCCCCCGTGGTGGCCCAGGACTCGCCCGTGGTGGCCCCGGAGTCGCTGGCTGGGGGTAGTTGAGGCACACCCGTGGTGGCCCCAGAGTCCCTCATGGTGGCCTCGCGGCTCGCCGTGGTGGGCCCCGAGTCGCCTGTGGTGGCCCAGGAGCCTCCTGTGGTAGCCGCAGAGGCCCCCATGGTGGCCCCGCAGCTCGCCCTGGTGGCCCCAGAGTCGCCGGCTGCGGGGGGTTGAGGCATTCCCGTGGTGGCCTCAAAGCCCCCCCTGGTGGCCCAGGAACCGCCCGTGGTGGCCCCAGGGTTGCCAGCTGGGGGGAGTTGAGGCACCTCTGTGGTGGCCCAGTTGCTCTTTGTGGTGGCCCCAGAGCCCCCCCTGGTGGCCTGTGACAGGGACCCTGTGGGCAGCTGGGGTGACAAGGGGGGGGATGGGGACACCGGGGTGGCATTGGGGGACACTGGGGTGGCATTGGGGCTTGGGGACATTCGGGTGACATTTGAGCTTGGGGACATTGGGGTGACATTGGGGGACACTGGGGTGCCACTGGGACTTGGTGGCACTGGGGTGACACTGGGGGACACTGGGGTGACATGGGGGGACATTGGGGTGACATTGGGACTTGGGGACCCTGGGGTGACACAGTGGGACACTGGGGTGCCATTGGGGCTTGGTGGCACTGGGGTGACACTGGGGGACACTGGGGTGGCATTTGGACTTGGGGACATTGGGGTGACATTGGGGGACACTGGGGTGGCATTTGGACTTGGGGACACCGGGGTGACACGGAGGGACATTGGGGACACCCGGTGGGACACTGGGGTGCCATTGGGACTTGGTGGCACTGGGGTGCCACTGGGGGACACTGGGGTGCCATTGGGGCTTGGTGGCACTGGGGTGACACTGGGGGACACTGGGGTGCCACTGGGGCTTGGGGACACCGGGCTGACGCGGAGGTTTGGGGACACGGGGGTGGCACAGGGGCCTGGGGGGCACAGAGGGGCTGTGGCAGTGCCACTGTCCCCGCTGTCCCCGCTGTCCCCGTGTCCCCAGCCCCCAGCCGGCTCCCAGGTGCCATCCCAGGTGTCCCTGCGTCCCTGCGCCCTGTCCCCGCTGCTGTCCCTGTGTCCCCAGCCCCAGCAGCCCGAGTGTCCCCCTGTGCCACTCCCGGTGTCCCCACAGTGCCACCCCCAGCACCCCGCTTGTCTCCGTGGCCCTCCCCGGCTGTCCCCAGCGGTGTCCCCATTGTCCCCAGGGGTGTCCCCAGTGTCCCCATTGTCCCCAGCGGTGTCCCCAGTGTCCCCAGCGGTGTCCCCATTGTCCCCAGGGGTGTCCCCAGTGTCCCCATTGTCCCCAGCGGTGTCCCCAGTGTCCCCATGTCCCCACACTCCGGTGTCCCCACTGTCCCCAGTCCCCCCAGTTCTTGTAGTGTCCCCAGTGTCCCCAATGTCCCCATTGTCCCCATTGTCCCCAGCCCCTCCCAGTCCATTCCCAGTGCTCCCAGTCCTCCCAGTGTCCCCAGTGTCCCCAGCAGTGTCCCTCTGTCCCCTGCCCCACCTCCAGCACTCGGACTGTCCCTTTGTCCTGGTGTCCCCATTGTCCCCATTGTCCCCATTGTCCCCAGTGCTCCCAGTGCTCCCAGTGCTCCCAGTATTCCCAGTCCTCCCATTCCCCCCAGTGCCTCCAGTGCCCCCAGTGCTCCCATTCCCCCCAGTATTCCCAGTCCCCCCAGTCTCCTCAGTTCTCCCAGTCCTCCCAGTTGCTTGAGTCCTTCCAGTCCCCCCAGTATCCCCATCCCCCCAGTATTCCCAGTCCCCCAAATCCTCCCAGTATTCCCATTCCCCCCAGTATTCCCAGTATTCCCAGTCCCCCCAGTCCTTCCAGTCCCCCAAATCCTCCCAGTCCCCCCATTCCCCCCAATCCCCCCAGTGCTCCCAGTCCTTCCATTCCCCCCAGTATTCCCAGTATTCCCAGTCCCCCCATTCCCCCCAATCCCCCCAGTGCTCCCAGTCCTTCCATTCCCCCCATTCCCCCCATTCCCCCCAGCATTCCCAGTCCCCCCAGTCCCCCCAGCATCCCCCGCACGCCCCCACCTCCAGCACCGCCGCCGCCCCCTCCTCGCCCTGCCGGCCGCTCCCATGGGCCGGCAGATGGCCCGGTGGCGATCCCAAGCCATGGCCACGGCCACGTAGGCCGAGGCGAACATGGCCACGCCCTGCAGGTACTTGGTGAGGCGGCAGAGCGGGTCGGGGCCGCGGAACCGATCCGTGAGGTCCCACAGCAGCTGCGGCAGCACCAGCCCCGCCGCCGCCGCCAGGTCCGCCACGCTCAGGTGCCGCAGGTAGCGGCGGAGCGGCCGCGCCGGCAGCGCCGGGGCTCGCCAGGGCCCGCGGGGGGCTCGCGGAGGGGCGCGCAGGGCCAGCAGGACCAGCAGGTTGCTGCTCAGGGCCAGCAGCAGCAGCAGAGCCAGCACGGAGATTTCGGCCGCGGCCAGCGCCGCGTCCCGCGGGGGAGCGGGGGTGGCCGGGGGCGGCGTCTGGGGAGGGGGACAGGGGGGAAATTGGGTCTGGGGGTGTCATAATGGGGGAAAATGGGGAAAAAATTGGGTCTGGGGGTGTCAAAATGGGGAGAAATGGGGGAAAAAAATTTGGTCTGGGGGTGTCAAAATGGGGAGAAATGGGGGGGAAATTGGGACTGGGGGTGTCAAAATGGGGAGAAATTGGGGAAAAAATTGGGTCTGGGGGTGTCAAAATGGGGAGAAATGGGGGGGAAATTGGGTCTGGGGGTGTCAAAATGGGGAGAAATTGGGTCTGGGGGGGTCAAAATGGGGAGAAAGTGGGTCTGGGGGTATCAAAATGGGGGAAAATGGGGAAAAATTTGGTCTGGGGGTGTCAAAATGAGGAGAAATTGGGGAGAAATTGGGTCTGGGGGTGTCAAAATGGGGAGAAATTTGAGTCTGGGGGTGTCATAATGGGGGGAAATTGGGTCTGGGGGTGTTAAAATGGGGAGAAATGGGGGAAATTGGTTCTGGGGGCATCAAAATGGGGGGAAATGGGGAGGAAATGGGGGGAATTGGGTCTGGGGGAGTCATAATGGGGAGAAAATTTGGTCTGGGGGTGTCAAAACGGGGGAAAGATGAAGGAATGGGGGATAAATTGGGTCTGGAGGTGTCATAATGGGGAAAAATGGGGAGAAATTGGGTCTGGGGGTGTCAAAATGGGGAGAAATTGGGAGAAATTGGGTCTGGGGGTGTCAAAATGGGGAGAAACTGGGGAGAAATTGGGTCTGGGGGTGTCAAAATGGGGAGAAATTTGGTTTGGGGGTGTCAAATTGGGAGAAATTTGGGTCTGGGGGCATCATAATGGGAAGAATGGGGAGGAAATGGGGGGAAATTGGGTCTGGGGGTGTCATAATGGAGAGAAATTGGGTCTGGGGGTGTCAAAATGGGGAGAAACTGGGGAGAAATTGGGTCTGGGGGTGTTAAAATGGGGAGAAATTGGGTCAGGGGGTGTCAAAATGGGGGAAATTGGGTCTGGGGGTGTCATAATGGGAAGAAATGGGGAGGAAATGGGGGAAATTGGGTCGGGGGTGTCAAAATGGGGGGAAATTGGGTCTGGGGGTGTCAAAACGGGGGAAAGATGAAGGAATGGGGGAGAAATTTGGTCTGGGGGTGTCATAATGGGGAAAAATTGAGTCTGGGGGTGTCATAATGGGGGGAATGGGGAGGAAATGGGGGAATTCGGTCTGGGGTCGTCAAAATGGGGAGAATTTTGGGTCTGGGGGTGTCATAATGGATGGAAATTGGGTCTGGGGATGTCAAAATGGGGAGAAATGGGGAAAATTGGGTCTGGGGGTGTTAAAATGGGGGGAATTGGGTCTGGGGGCGTCTGGGAGGGTCCCGGGGGATAAATTTGGTCTGGGGGGGTCCCGGGGGGGTTCTGGGGGGGGGATCAGCCACGACCGGGACCCCCCTGCCCCTCCCCCCATCCCAATTTGGGGTGCCTCTCCTTCCTGCCCCTCCCCCACCCCAATTCCGGGGTCCCGCCCCTCCCCCATCCCAATTCGGGGTCCCCCCGCCCCTCCCCCCCGCCCCTCCCCCATCCCAATTCGGGGTCCCCCCGCCCCTCCCCCCCGCCCCTCCCCCACCCCAATTCCGGGGTCCCGCCCCTCCCCCATCCCAATTTTGGGGTTCCCCCCCCCCCGTGCCCCTCCCCCATCCCAATTCCGGGGTTTCGCCCCTCCCCCATCCCAATTCGGGGTCCCCCCGGCCCTCCCCCCCGCCCCTCCCCCATCCCAATTTCGGGGTCTCGCCCCTCCCCCATCCCAATTCGGGGTCCCCCCGCCCCTCCCCCATCCCAATTCGGGGTCCCCCGCCCCTCCCCCATCCCAATTTGGGGTTCCCCCTGCCCCTCCCCCCCGCCCCTCCCCCATCCCAATTTCGGGGTCCCCCCCTATTCCCCTCCCCCGCACCTCCATGCCGGTTCCGGGGTCCCCCCGCCCCAATTCGGGGCGCTGCTGGAACTGGGAATGGCCCGCGCGGCACTGGGAGCACTGGGAGCACTGGGAGCACTGGGAGGGGGGGGGGAGGGGGACCCCCCGGGGCGTGACGTCATCACCGCATTCCCCAAAATCTTGATAAGGGCGGGGGCGCCAGCAGGGGCGGTGGGGCGGAACTGGGAGAGACTGGGAGGGAACTGGGAAGGACTGGGATGGACTGGGAGGGACTGGGATGGACTGGGATGGATTGGGACCAAACTGTGAGGGACTGGGACCAAACTGGGACCAAACTGGGAGCACTGGGAGGGAACTGGGAAGGACTGGGATGGACTGGGAGCACTGGGATGGACTGGGATGGACTGGGATGGACTGGGACCAAACTGGGATGGACTGGGATGAACTGGGACCAAACTGGGACCAAACTGGGATGGACTGGGAATGGACTGGGATGGACTGGGATGGACTGAGAGGGACTGGGAATGGACTGGGACCAAACTGGGAGGGAACTGGTTTATACTGGGATGGACTGGGAGCACTGGGAGGGGGGGAGGGGATTTGGGGACCCCCCCCCAGCCCCAATAAAGAGACGGGAGCGGCACCAGTGCCAAACTGGTTTATTGGTGTTTGTACTGGGAGCGACTGGGAGCGACTGGGAGCGACTGGGGGGGACTGGGGGGGACTGGGAGGGACTGGGACCAAACTGGGATGGACTGGGATGGACTGGGAGGGACTGGGATGGACTGGGATCAAACTGGGATGGACTGGGATGGACTGGGAGGGACTGGGATGGACTGGGATCAAACTGGGATGGACTGGGATGGACTGGGAGGGACTGGGATGGACTGGGAGGGACTGGGAGGGACTGGAGGGACTGGGAGGGACTGGGATCAAACTGGGAGCGCTGGGAGCACTGGGATGAACTGGAAGCGACTGGGATGGACTGGGAGGGACTGGCAGCAACTGGGATGGAACTTGGAGCAACTGGGATCAAACTGGGACCAAACTGGGATGGACTGGGAGCACTGGGAGGGAACTGGGATGGAACTGGGACCAAACTGGGACCAAACTGGGATATACTGGGAGCACTGGGAGCACTGGGGATTTGGGGCTGTTTTTTGGGGTGAGTCGCTCCATTTTTGGGCTGTTTTTTGGGGCGAGTCGCTCCATTTTTGGGGTGTTTTTTGGGGTGAGTCGCTCCATTTTTGGGCTGTTTTTTGGGGTGAGTCGCTCCATTTTTGGGGTGTTTTTTCAGGACAGCTCGTTGCAGTTTGGGGGTGTTTTTGGGGGGGATCAGCTCCATTTTTGGGCTGTTTTCTGGGATGAATCTCTCAATTTTTGGGCTGTTTTTTGGGGTGAGTCGCTCCATTTTTGGGGTGTTTTTTTGGGGCGAGTCACTCCATTTTTGGGGTATTTTTTGGGATGAGTCTCTCCATTTTTGGGCTGTTTTTTGGGGTGAGTCGCTCCATTTTTGGGGTATTTTTTGGGGTGAGTCGCTCCATTTTTGGGGTGTTTTTTGGGGTGAGTCGCTCCATTTTTGGGGTATTTTTTGGGATGAGTCTCTCCATTTTTGGGGTGTTTTTTGGGGCGAGTCGCTCCATTTTTGGGGTGTTTTTTGGGGTGAGTCGCTCCATTTTTGGGCTGTTTTTTGGGGTGAGTCGCTCCATTTTTGGGGTGTTTTTTGGGGCGAGTCGCTCCATTTTTGGGGTGTTTTTTGGGGTGAGTCGCTCCATTTTTGGGCTGTTTTTTGGGGTGAGTCGCTCCATTTTTGGGGTGTTTTTTGGGGTGAGTCGCTCCATTTTTGGGCTGGTTTTTGGGGTGAGTCGCTCCATTTTTGGGGTGTTTTTTGGGGTGAGTCGCTCCATTTTTGGGCTGGTTTTTGGGGTGAGTCGCTCCATTTTTGGGGTGTTTTTTGGGGTGAGTCGCTCCATTTTTGGGCTGGTTTTTGGGGCGAGTCGCTCCATTTTTGGGCTGTTTTTTGGGGCTGTTTTGGGGGTCTCAGGCGGTGGCGGGGACCCCCCCCGGCTGGAAGTGCTGCCGCTCCCAGGCGCTCATCAGCGAGAGGTGCAGCGGGCGCTGGCACGAGGCGCAGGCCGGGCCCAGGGGCGAGTCCCGGGGCAGCCCCAGCGCCCCCCAACACTCGGACAGCTGGTCTGGGGGGGGGCACGGGGTCAGGGGGGGCACCCGGCGAGCGGGGACCCCCCCCGAGTGACCCCGCGAGTGACCACTGAGCCCCTGAGTGACCACTGACCCCCCGCGAGTGACCACTGACCCCCCAGAATGGCCAATGACCCCCCCCGAGTGACCACTGACCCCACCGGAGTGACCACTGAGCCCCTGAGTGACCACTGACCCCCCCCGAGTGACCAGTGACCCCCCCGAGTGACCACTGACCCCACCGGAGTGACCACTGAGCCGCTGAGTGACCACTGATCCCCCCGAGTGACCCCCCGAGTGACCACTGAGCCCCTGAGTGACCACTGAGCCCCCCCGAGTGACCACTGACCCCCCCCGAGTGACCTCCCGAGTGACCACTGAGCCCCAGAATGGCCAATGATCCCCCCTGAGTGACCACTGAGCCCCCCCGAGTGACCACTGACCCCCCAGAATGGCCAATGACCCCCCCCGAGTGACCACTGACCCCACCGGAGTGACCACTGAGCCGCTGAGTGACCACTGACCCCCCCGAGTGACCCCCCGAGTGACCACTGAGCTCCCAGAATGGCCAATGACCCCCCTGAGTGACCACTGAGAGCCAGAGTGACCACTGAGCCCCTGAGTGACCACTGAACCCCCGAGTGACCACTGAGCCCCTCGAGTGACCACTGACCCCCTGAGTGACCACTGACCTCCCCCGAGTGACCACTGAGCCCCCAGAATGGCCAATGACCCCCCCGAGTGACCACTGACCCCCTGAGTGACCACTGAGCCCCTGAGTGACCGCTGACCCCGCCCGAGTGACCACTGACCCCCCCCAAATGACCCCCCCCATATCCCGGTGCCCCCCCATATCCCGATGTCCCCCCCATATCCCGGTGCCCCCCCCATATCCCGGTGCCCCCCCCATATCCCGATCCCCCCCCATATCCCGATCCCCCCCCATATCCCGGTGCCCCCCCCATATCCCGATCCCCCCCATATCCCGGTGCCCCCCCCATATCCCAGTGCCCCCCCCATATCCCGGTGCCCCCCCATATCCCGATCCCCCCCATATCCCGGTGCCCCCCCCATATCCCGGTGCCCCCCCCCATATCCCGGTGCCCCCCCCATATCCCGATCCCCCCCATATCCCGGTGCCCCCCCCATATCCCGGTGCCCCCCCCATATCCCGGTGCCCCCCCCATATCCCAGTGCCCCCCCCCATATCCCGGTGCCCCCCCCCCATATCCCGATCCCCCCCCCATATCCCAGTGCCCCCCCCATATCCCGGTGCCCCCCCCTCACCTGCCAGGTGCTCCATCATCTGGGGGCTGTGCTGGGGGGTGGGGGCGATGCGCAGCAGCTCCCCCCCCCTGGGCACCGTGGGGGGGTTGATGGCCTGGACAAAGAGCCCCCGCTCCAGCAGGGCCCGGCTCAGCCGCGTGGCCGCCAGCGCATCACCCACCTGTGCCAAAAACACCCCAAAATCGGCTAAAATCACCCCAAAATCATCATCCTAAAATCATCCTAAATCACCCCAAAATCAGCCCAAATCCCGCAGGAGCAGCCCCCGCTCCAGCAGGGCCCGGCTCAGCCGCGTGGCAGCCAGCGCATCACCCACCTGTGCCAAAATCAGCCAAAATTACCCCAAAATCACCCCAGAATCATCATCCTAAAATCATCCTAAATAACCCCAAAATCAGCCCAAAATCAGCCCAAAATCAGCCCCAAATCCCGCAGGAGCAGCCCCCGCTCCAGCAGGGCCCGGCTCAGCCGCGTGGCGGCCAGCGCATCACCCACCTGTGCCAAAAACACCCCAAAATTAACCCAAAATCACCCCAAAATCATCATCCTAAAATCAGCCAAAATCACCCCAAAATCACCCCCAAATCCCGCAGGAGCAGCCCCCACTCAGCAGGGCCCGGCTCAGCCGCGTGGCCGCCAGCGCGTCACCCACCTGTGCCAAAAACACCCCAAAATTACCCCAAAATCACCCAAAATCATCATCCTAAAATCAGCCAAAATCACCCCAAAATCACCCCAAAATCAGCCCAAAATCATCATCCTAAAATCATCCTAAATCAGCCCAAAATCATCATCCTAAAATAATCTTAAATAACTCCAAAACAACCCCAAAACAACCCCAAAATCAGCCAGAATCGGCCCAAAATCACCCCAAAATCACTCCCAAAATAACCCTAAAATCATCACTCCAAAATCATCCTAAATAACCCTAAAACTACCCCAAAACCACCCCAAAATCACCCTAAAATCACCCTAAAATCATCACCCCAAAATCAGACAAAATAACCCCCAAATCAGTCAAAAGCCCAAAATGAGCCAAAATCATCCTGAATAACCCTAAAACAACCCCAAAAGTGGCCAAAATCAGCCCCAAAATCACCCTAAAATCATTGCCCCAAAATCATCCTAGATAACCCCAAAATCAGCCCAAAATCAGCCAAAATCACCCCAAAATCACCCCAAAATCGGCCAAAATCATCACCCCAAAATCACCTCAATATCATGCCAAAATCATCACGCCAAAATCATCCTAAATAACCTCAAAACAACCCCAAAATCACCCCAAAAAATAACCCCCAAATCAGCCAAAACCAGCCCCAAAATCATCACCCCAAAATCATCCTAAATAACCCCAAAATAAACCCAAAATCAACCTAAATCAGCCCAAAATCAGCCCAAAATCAGCCAAAATCACGCCAAAATGAGCACCCCAAAATCAGCCAAAATCCCCCCAAAATCCCCCCAAATCCCCCCAAAAAACCCCAAATCCCCCCCAAATCCTCCCCAGAGTCCATCAAACACCCCCAAAATCCCCCCAAACCTTCCCCAAATCCCCCCAAAATTTCAGAAAATCCCCAAAATCCCCCCACAATCCCCCCAAAAGACCCCCCAAAATCCCCTCGGCGGGCACTCACGGGCACGGGCACGATGTGGCTGGGCGCGGGCAGCGCGGGCATCCCCCAGAGACCCCCAAAATCCCCCCAAATCCCCCAAATCCTCCCCAGAGTCCATCAAACACCCCCAAAATCCCCCCAAACCTTCCCCAAATCCCCCCAAAATGTCATAAAAACCCCCAAAATCCCCCCCAAACCCCTCCAAAATGCCATCCCCGGGCAGTCACGGGCGCGGGCACGATGTGGCTGGGCGCGGGCAGCGCGGGCACCCCCCAAATCCCCCCAAATCCCCCCAAAATCCCCCAAGCCCCCATTCCCAGGCACTCACGGGCACGGGCACGATGTGGCTGGGCGCGGGCAGCGCGGGCACCCCCCAAATCCCCCCAAATCCCCCCAAAATCCCCCCAAGCCCCCATCCCCGGGCACTCACGGGCACGGGCACGATGTGGCTGGGCGCGGGCAGCGCGGGCATCCCCCAGAGACCCCCAAGTCCCCCCAAATCCCCCCAAATCCCCCCCAAACCCCCCTCGGCGGGCACTCACGGGCACGGGCACGATGTGGCTGGGCGCGGGCAGCGCGGGCACGCCGCGGTCGCGCAGCAGCACGCGCAGGTGTTTGGCGTTGCGCTGGTGGGAGCGGCGCAGGGACCCCCCCTCGGGCCCCCCCAACACGCGCAGCGCCGCCAGGGCCCCCCCGAGCACGGCGGGCGGCAGCGCCGTGGTGAAGATGAAGCCGGGCCCGAAGGAGCGCACGGCGTCCACCAGCGCCGCCCCCCCCGCGATGTACCCCCCCACGGCACCCAGCGCCTTCCCTGCGGGCACACGGGGGGCGGGGGGCACCCCCAAATCAGCCGGGGACCCCCCCCGTTAGCCGGAGGGCACCCCCGGCTCTTGGGGTGCTCCCCGTCCCGCCCTCCCCGGTTTTGGTATCAGCCATCGTGGCGAGGGTGGCTCCCACCCGTTTTTGGGGTCCCCCACCCGTTTTGAGGGCCCCCCACCCGTTTTTGGGGTCCCCCACCCGTTTTGAGGGCCCCCCACCCGTTTTTTGGGGTCCCCCACCCGTTTTTGGGGTCCCCAACCCGTTTTTGGCGTCCCCCACCCGTTTTTGGGGTGTTCTCCCCACCTATTTTGGGGTCCCCCACCCATTTTTGGGGTCCCCCACCCATTTTTGAGGTCCCCCCACCCGTTTTTGGGGTCCCCACCCGTTTTTGGGGTCCCCCACCAATTTTTGGGGTCTCCTCCCCACCCATTTTGGGGTCCCCAACCCGTTTTTGGGGTCTCCTCCCCCCCAATTTTGGGGTCCCCCACCCATTTTTGGGGTCCCCCACCCGTTTTTGAGGTCCCCCACCCGTTTTTGAGGTCCCCCACCCGTTTTTGGGGTGTTCTCCCCACCCATTTTGGGGTCTCCCACCCATTTTTGGGGTCCCCCACCCGTTTTTGGGGTCCCCAACCCGTTTTTGAGGTGTTCTCCCCACCCATTTTGGGGTCCCCAACCCGTTTTTGGGGTCTCCTCCCCCCCAATTTTGGGGTCCCCCACCCATTTTTGGGGTGTTCTCCCCACCCATTTTGGGGTCCCCCACCCATTTTTGGGGTGTCCTCCCCCCCATTTTTGGGGTCCCCCACCCATTTTGGGATGCCCACCCCGCACCCAGGCTCCCTTCCCCCATTTCTGGGGTGTCCTCCCACCCATTTTGGGGTCACCCACCCATTTTTGGGGTGTTCTCCCCACCCATTTTGGGGTCACCCACCCATTTTAGGGTCTCCTCCCCCCCCATTTTTGGGGTCCCCAACCCTTTTTTGGGGTGTCCCCCCACCCATTTTGGGGCACCCACCCCCCATTTTTGGGGTCCCCCACCCATTTTTGGGGTCCCCCACCCTTTTTTGGGGTGTTCTTCCCGCCCGTTTTTGGGGCCCCCCACCCGTTTTTGGGGTCCCCCACCCATTTTTAGGGTCCCCCACCCATTTTGGGGTGCCCACCCCGCACCCAGGCTCCCTCCCCCCATTTTTGGGGTCCCCCACCCATTTTGGGGTCCCTTCCCCCCATTTTGGGGGTCCCCCCGTACCGAGGCTCCCCGTCCCTTCTGCCCCCATTTTTGGGGTCCCCTCTCCCGCATTTTTGTGGTGCCCCCCATTTTTGGGCTGCCCCATTTTCGTGTTCCCCCCATTTTTGGGGTGTCCCTCCCCCCAGTTTGGGGGTCCCCCCGTACCGAAGCTCTCTGTGTCCCCCCATTTTTGGGATCTCCCCTTACGCAGGTTCCCCGTCCCTTCTCCCCCCATTTTTGGGGTGTCCCCCATTTTTGGGCTGCCCCATTTTCGTGTTCCCCCCATTTTGGGGTGTCCCCCTTTTTTTGGCTGCCCCATTTTCGTGTTCCCCCCATTTTTGGGGTGTCCCTCCCCCCATTTTCGGGGTCCCCCCATACCGAGGCTCCCCGTCCCTTCTGCCCCCATTTTTGGGGTCCCCTCTCCCCCATTTTTGGGGTGTCCCCCCATTTCAGCCTGCCCCATTTTCGGGTTCCCCCCATTTTTGGGGTGCCCCCCCCCAGTTTGGGGGTCCCCCCGTACCGAGGGTCCCGGACACCACGTCCACCTTGCCGCTGACCCCGTCCCTCTCGGCGATGCCGCCGCCCCGGGGCCCGTAGAGCCCCACGGCGTGAACCTCGTCCACGAAGGTCAGCGCTCCGTGGGCGTGCGCCACGTCACAGAGCTCCTCAAGCGGCGCGATCGAGCCTGAGCGGGATTTTTGGGGAAATTTGGGGGGATTTTGGGGGTTTTTGGGGGATTTTTTGGGGATTTTAGGGGGATTTTGTGGTGAGCGGGTGCAATGACGTTGGGCACCACCAGGGGGCGCTCTGGACAATGGTGGAACATAGGACACACAGGGGGGATTTTAGGGGGATTTGGGGGGATTTTTGGGGTGATTTTGGGGTGATTTTGTGGGATTTTGGGGAAATTTGGGGGGATTTGGGGTATTTTGGGGGTTTTGGGGAGATTTTTTTTTATTTTCTTGGGATTTTTTGGGGATTTTTTGGGGCATTTTTGGGGGATTTTGGGGTGAGCAGGTGCAATGACGCAGGGCACCACCGGGCGGCGCTCTGGAGAATGGTGGAACATAGGACACACTGGGGGGATTTTAGGGGGATTTGGGGGGATTTGGGGTGATTTTGGGGGAAAATTTGGGGGATTTTGGGGTTTTGGGGAATTTGGGGGGATTTTTGGGGGATTTTGGGGTTTTGGGGTATTTTGGGGATTTTTTGGGGGATTTTTTGGGGATTTTTGTGGGGATTTTAGGTGGATTTTGGGGTGAGCGGGTGCAATGGCGCAGGGCAACACCGGGGGGCGCTCTGGAGAATGGTGGAACATGGGGAACTCTGGGGGGATTTGGGGGAATTTTGGGGGGTTTTTGGGGGGATTTTGTGGGATTTGGGGGAATTTGGGGGTGATTTTTGGGATTTGGGAGGATTTTCTGGGGTGTTTAGGGGAATTTGGGGGATTTGGGTGGCTTTCTGGGGATTTT